>NC_047105.1:59639426-59906926 GCF_902500255.1 Thalassophryne amazonica | reverse complement strand
TCTAGGGTTGACTCTAACATGTGTCTTTTGACAAACAATAGCTAAAATTTCACATCTTTTAAGGAAAATTGCTCTGTTTCATTCCACAATTAAGATGTATAACTGGACATGCAACAGAAAAATTTTTTGACTGCAAAAAGTTTCTTTAGTCATAGGTTTAGAACTCTCAACTCCTTCAGAGTTGCCTGGGTGTCTTGGTGGCTTCCCTCACTGGTTTCTTTCTTACATGGCCCTTCAGTTTTTGAGACCTGCCTACTCCAGACAAATTTAACACACAGTAACATACTGTTTGTATTTCTTCATGATTGATATAAATGAAAGCAAAGACATTCAGTGACTTGTAAATATCATACATCCATCCCGATTTGTCTAAAGAAAACTGGCTGTAAAAGTAGGGCTCGACATAGCCATTTGCCCGCTGGCCCGGCGCCGATTTGGCCCACTTTCGGGCCACTACTGGCCAGTATAATTTATCAAATGATGGCCTGCTCGGGCCACTACAAAAATACGCAAAATTCTATTTATTTTACCATATTCTGCGGCGGCAAAGTCGAATTTCTTCACATCTCCGTGTCATCAAACTTGACCGAGTCCGCCATGTTTGTTCTGGTCTCGCACCACGCTCCATGCTCCTGCATAATCTCGCGCACACTGAAATGTATGTTGTCGATGCGTGGAGCGTGCGTTCGGCCGTTTCCGTCACCGATCTTCGGCAATGTTCATTAGCATCTTTAAATGCGCGGGAAGCTGCAGGAAACAAAGACGAACAAGACGCAAATCTAACAGAATGCTTTGAAATTCGAATTGAAATATGTTTAAACTACAACCACCCAAACCCGAACAACAACCAGGAAAGAGTTTTGCTAAAGGAACTGGCCAGAAGAGGAAGCTTAGTGATGATGAGTTAAGGGAGTGACACAGGCTATATGAAAGAAACAAGAGGAAGAGAGGTTTTGTCCCAACCTGGCCACAGAAATGGCCGTGGCTTGGTCATGACCAAGAGAAGAATGAGGTTTTCTGCCAAATCTGTAGGGCCTATCCATTGTATGCTGACAAGTAAGTCAAGTATATGATTGGTCCTGGTAGACCCTGGCTGTTTTGAAGCAAGTTTAAAAGTCTAACCAGCTTGCCTTTGTGGAAACCCCACGGTGACAACATTAGCAAAGGAGCCAAGCATAATTTTTTTTTCAATTTTTAGATCTATAACTCCAATCCCAGACAAGGCATACTTTTTAGTTTTGATATGGACCTACATCTGTATTTTACATTTCTGACTGTGAGTTAGCCAACTCTGAGGGTTGCTAAAAATGCCCTCTAAATTTTATGGGAGTCACTTCATTTTTACCACTTGAGAATGCCCTCTGATAAATTCTATTTTTTTTTTTTTTAACTTCATGGTCCATAGACTTTTTTTATGTTTTTTCTGGATTGGTTAATATTATATAGCCAGTTTTATTTGCAGAATTTCAGGGTGGAATATCATGAACTCTTGCGCGCAAAACCATGGGCCAGTGCTCCTACACTGTGGGCCACTAACTTCTAAATTCTACTGGCCCTGTGGGCCAGTGGGGCAAATTGGTTTATGTCAAGCCCTGAAAAGTGATGATTAGTATTACAAATACTCCCTTTATTAAGTTTGTCCAATTACTTATGGGCTCTAAAATTATTCTATGGCAAAATGTTTACAAATGGTTTTAATTCCTAAATAGTTAAAGTGATATTTTTATAAGACCCCTTGAATTAAAATTGAAAAGTCTGTACTACAAGCACATATTGACTGTTTCTTTTCAACTGCACTGTGGTAGTGTACACAGGTAAAATTGTATCACTGTCCAAATACGTGTGGACCTGACTATCTATTCACTTTATGGGTTACATACCTAGGTTTTGTCAAAAAAAAAAGAGCGGGGGCATGTATACATGGTCTAAAGTGTATGTTAGATATCCACATTTTGATTGCACAGTCCTTTTAAAAACAAATGTCCGTGAATGTGTGGGGAGGGGGGGGAGGCATATATGCTCTGTGTACATTTCACTTTTATTTTTGGTGATGGTAAAGTGGTTAAAGTGGTGGGCTTGTGACCTAAGATCAAATCCCCATCAGACTGAAAAATCACTCATGCCCTTTGTGGAGGGTCCTTAATCCCCAAGTTGTTCCCAGTGTGTAGTTAACATCTTGCATGGCAGCACCCTGACATCAGTGTGTGTGTGTGTGTGTCTGAGAATGGGTGAATGTAAGGTATCACTGTAAAGACCATAACACACACACACACACACAGGCACCTTCAACCGCTTAAGACCATAACAGCGCTGTATAAATGCAGTCATTTATCATATATTATATACAGCCATGGTGACTTATGTTAGCTTCCTAAAAAAGGTGGGTAATTCACACCTTTTACTGTAAGCAACTGGTGTTCAGTAAGTTATTTTCATAACATACATGTTTTAGATTTCTCTTTTATTGGGATGAAATCCGTCTTTGCACGATTAATTTTCCTCTCTCTTTTTGTGAGCTTTACTTATCCCTTTTCCTGGGTCTTGGGGTTACAGGCTTTGGTATTGTGGGTTAAAGCCTTGGCCCAGGCTAATTTTCCTCTCTCTTTTTGTGAGCTTTACTTATCCCTTTTCCTGGGTCTTGGGGTTACAGGCTTTGGTATTGTGGGTTAAAGCCTTGGCCCAGGCCTTGAGGTGACAAAACCTTGGCCTGGACCTTGAGGGTTTGGGCATTGAACAGTAATACAATGTTTAATGCTGAATAAATGATGTATTTTTTTCCCCAATTTACTTATTAGTGGAGTTCTCAAAATTTAATCAGTACCTTGGTTTGGATCACAAGGTGAGCTGCTGTTGTACTCCAGGCTCAGGTTTTGCCTGTAAGGCAGTAGCCAGCCTGCGGGGCTGTACATGTGACTATGACAGGAGCGGCGGCCTCCCAGGTTTCCGATGAAAACATTTCTGTTGGAGCGCTTTGTAACTGCAACACCTGCCACTGAGGGCAATGCTGAGGAGAAACACAGCAGTGCACATCGTCATTCAAGACTTTCACAAAAATTTCTCACATGTAATGACTTTTTTTTTCCTTCTTCTTCTGCTGATCATTTCACCATCTGTCTCCAAGTATGTTGCACCATGAGCAAGAATGCATTTTTGTCCTGGAAAAGTGAGAGAGAACATAGCATCATTTGTAATTAATGCGTGAAGACGAGCAGCAGACACTGAACAGAGCAAAAGGCTTCCACATTATTTTGGAGTAGCCTCCTCCTTCTGCTGTAGCAGAAAAAGAATGAGCATGACCTTACCGTAATATTCTGTTACTACAGGGACAAGACCACATTTTTCTGCGATGAATGAATGAGTGGCATCCAGGGAGACGGCGTCAGCCTCGTCCCTCTGAAACAGGGATACACACAGGTGGTTGACACTATTAAAATACTGTCAACAAACATCTAATAAGTAGAGAGGTAGTCTAAATACTTGCCTTAATTTTCTCCACACAGTCACGTACCGAGACTGCTCTAACACAAACCAGCGGGTCTGACTTTATACTAAGAGCCCATTGCTCACATTTCTTCTGCTCTGCATGGCTAATGCAGCACCATCGCACAACACTGTCCTCCAGTGAGCTGCCTGTGTGCACATCAGAGGACAGCACATCAGCCAGACTGTTTTTAATAGAAAATGAACATGGACACATAAGCTCAGTTTGCAGAGGTTAAAAATACATCTTTAAAAACTGTCACCTACTTGGGCTTTAAGCATTTTTGTAACATCAAATCAAAATTCTCAAAAAAAAAAAAAAAAGGCTTCTTTACACAATAATTTAAAAAGTTGTGATCAGGAGCAGCCAAAAGAAGAAGTGCTCATTAATTTTGAAGTGAAAACAAATCTCTACCAAGTTAGGTAAAGCCCATAACAGCCCGGGCTCTGTGTTCTCAGGGTGCAGAACTACTTCAATAATAATAATAATGATTTAATTTATTGTCATTGGCAAGTAACAACGAAATTACATTTAGAGCAATTCATACAATCAATAACATGCAAAAAATAGCAGTGTGATGTAAACAGTACAGTATGTAGGCACATGTGGTGTAAACACTGACATGGCAGGGAGAGAAAATAGATTAAGACTGTTATTGTAGACTATTGCTTCCCTAGGGTGAATAAAAAGTCTGCGGGTCATAGAGCTTTCTCTTATCATGCCCCTGTTCTGTGGAATGATCTCCCTGCATCAAGTCCCTTCGGCTGCTCCCTTGTTTGCACTCGGGGTCGCCACAGCAAATCCAAGGTGGATCTGCATGTTGAATTGGCACAGGTTTTATGCCGGATGCCCTTCCTGATGCAACTCCACATTACATGGAGAAATGTGGCAGGGGTGGGATTTGAACCCAGAACCTTCTGCACTGAAACCAAGCGCATTAACCATTTCGCCAATAAAACTGTCAAATTCTGTAGAGACTTTCAAGTCCAGACTTAAGACGCACTTCGACTGGTATGTTTCCTTGTTCTTTTAAACATGCTGTTGTGGAACCACAGCTAAAGAAAGCAGGATTGGACTCTACAGAACTGAAGAACTTTAGGCCAATATCAAAGACCCCCTTTTTGGCTAAAGTCTTGGAAAAGGTGGTCTGTGTCCAACTTAAATCATTTTTGCAGACTAACAACATCTATGACACGTTTCAGTCCGGGTACCGTGAGTTTCATTCCACTGAAACGGCCCTGTTGAAGGTGTCTAGTTACATTATGATGGCCACTGATAGCAGTAAATGTTCTGTGCTGGTTTTATTAGATCTGTCATCTGCATTCGATACCGCTGACCATGGCATTTTGATTAACAGACTGCGGTTGGCATGTCGGGTCCTGTATTAGAGTGGTTTAGCTCTTACTTGGTTGGTAGAACTTTTAGTGTTTCTGTGAACAATGTGATGTCTGAATCTGCTGATCTTTTGTGGGGTGTGCCGCAGGGCTCAGTCCTGGGTCCGATTTTGTTCCTGCTGTATATCCTTCCTCTTGGTAAGTTGATCCAGCAGTTCTGTTATGTGTCCTACCATTTGTATGCCGATGACTTGCATCTGTACTGTTCTTTTAAGACAACTGAAGCCCAGAAAAGTTGTTCTCTCATTAGCTGTCTCACTAAAATTACAGAATGGCTTACTGAAAACAGCCTGCAGTTGAATTCTAATAAGACTGAGACATTGATTGTAGCTCCAGACAGTGCTATGTCTGTCATTAAGAATCACCTTGGTAATCTGAGCAGCTCTGTTAAAGGCAGCCTGTGTAACCTGGGTGTCATTTTGGATGGTGGGATGTCTTTGGAACATCACACTAGGCAGCTCGTTAAGAACTATTTTTTCCAAATTCGGAACATTTCCAAATTACGCAAAATGGTGGCTTTTAATGAGCTAGAGATAACACACATTTGTTTCTTCGCGACTTGATTCTTGTAACAGTCTCTTTACATGCCTTAATAAGAAAGAGCTGGCCCGCCTGCATGTAGTGCAAAATTCTGCTGCACGACTTCTTACCCGCACCCACAGGAGAGTGCATATTACTCCTGTCCTCAAGTCTTTACATTGGCTCCCTGTTTTTTTACAGGATAAATTACAAAATCCTAGTGCTGACCTTTAGAGCTTTACATGGGTAGGCACCGGAATACATTAAGGACCTGATCCAGCCTTATATTTCCAGCAGGAGTTTGAGGTCTTCCAATTAGATCCCCGAAAGCTGTGGCACCTTGCCTCTGGAATGAGCTTCCCTGTTCCCTTCGCTCACTGGATTCTGTGGATGTTTGTAGACAGCAACTAAAGACACATTTTTTAAACTGGCATTTTAGTTTCAATTATTTTATTGTTTTATATTTGTATGTGTTGTTTTTACTGTCCATTTATATCGTGTGAAGCACTTTGTGACCTTGGTCTGTGAAAAGTGCCATATAAATAAAGCTTGCTTACTTACTTACTTATTTTCCCTTTTGTATGGCTAGCATACTGGCAAAGTATGGTACTATGCTTTTTACCTGGGTCTTTTAGTGAAGCTTAGGGCTAGTGGCCGGCGATCACCTTAGTATTTCTTGTTGCTTAATGCTGACAAATTATTCTGTATTTGTTTTTTCTCTGTTTGTGGTGCAGCTCCATTCAGAGATGGGTGTCGTGTCTACTTTTGCAACCCTCCCGTCCTGTGCACCAGCAAAATTTCCTGTATATTTGTTTTGTAAATTATTTTGTCAATTGTGTCGGTAGCATGGTCCAAGCAGAGTGTCACCCCTTTGAGTCTGGTCTGGTTATTGTTTCTTCCTCAAATCATCAGAGGGAGTTTTTTCTTACCACTGTCGCCTGTGTGCTTGCTCTGGGGGTTGGTATGGTTAGACTTTACTTGTGTGAAGCGCCTTGAGGCAACTTTGTTGTGATTTGTTGCTATATAAATAAAATAAATTTAATTAAATTGAAACCCAGATAAACATATTGGTAGTCCAACTTCTCAACCTACAGAACTACAGCTGTACCTACATACACGGAAAAACTCTTGTCTGGTCAGTTATGGGTTCGTGGTGGGGTGGCACAGAGAAAGCCACTGTTAAAGGAACATGTTTGAAATGAAGGTTTGCTCTATTTATTATTATTACTAGTACTATGTCATGTTACAGATATTTACTTTCACTTTGAGCATGGTGTTGTATAAAGAATCATTGTACAAAGAAGCCTGATATTTTTTTAAAATTTTGTTTTGAATTCATATAACAATAATACATGTACAAGCTACAAGTTTTCATCGGCACTGTAGTAACCACAACAAAACCCACGACACCTTCATGTCCAAGACCTTTGAGGAGTGCCACATAATCCACACCGAGCACCTGACTGACATCCATGTCATCTGGCAGAACAGCAAGTTTCTCTGTTGCATCTTTAAAGAGAAGGTCGCGCTGCCCAAAAGATGATGAGTTGAACAACTGGAAGCGTAGCCGCTCTGTGCCTCTCACGCCAAACAGCATCTAACAGCAGATCAAAGACTTTCAAAGATATTTTAAGCATGCACGTGAAGTGTGAAAAAAGTAACATCTGCAGGCAAAAGTTTACACCTTGAGAAAAAGAAGAAAAAATAAACAAACCCAAAAACCCAAAATACCTGCGTCATCACTATAAATTTGCGAGCGAACTTGCGAAAGCTGAATCTGGTGACCACACTTCCTCCAGGACCACGCCCCAGATTACAGTTTCTGTAGTGGCTGAGGGAAGCTTGTGTGCCGTCTGTACACAGTAACCTGAGCTCTTCTTTCTCATATTCTGAGAAGACAAACAGAAAATGAACTGCATTTAATAATAATCCTTGTCCTTCTAATGCAGACACTCAAAACACCAATGATGCCTGACATTCACTCACACATTGATTTCAGGGCACTGCGTTGCAAAGCCCTCAAAAGAACACCAGGAGCAACTTGGGGAAATAAGGACCTTTTTCTCAGGCAGTGGTTCCCAACGTTTTTCTTCAGAGCCAGCCCCTGTACTTGTACCCAAAAAAGGTCGAGTCCCCAGCCTGTGCATACCTGCCAGCACCACCACCACCACCACCACAAAAAAAAAAAAAAAAAAAAAAAAAAAAAAAAAAAACAACACAGTGGACAGCACGGTGGTTTAGTGGTTACCACTGTTGCCTCACAGCAAGAAGGTCATGGGTTTGATTCCCACCTGTGGCCTTTTGTGTGGAGTTTGCGTGTTCTCCACGTGTTTGTGTGGGTTCCCTCCAGGTGCTCCGGCTTCCTCCCACATCCAAAGACATGCAGGTTAGGTGGATTGGAAACTTTAAATTGTCCGTAGGTGTGTGTGCGGATGTGAATGCGTTTGTCTATATGTGGCCCTGTGACAGACTGGTGTGTCCTGTCCAGGGTGTACCCCAACTCATGCCCTATGACTGCTGGGACAGGCTCCAGCTCCCCCTGTGACCCTTAATTGGAGTAAGTGGTTCATGCTAAGTGAGTGAGTTGGGGTGAATGAAAAGAAAATTATCTTTCATAAGTTTTGTTTGTCAAGTAAGTGCATTATTATAGTTTATTTAATAGTTGAGCATTTAATTTTGATAGCCTTAGAATAGACAAAACCTTGGGCACCCTCTGTAATCTTTGGTCAACCTGCGGTCAACCTGGACCGCAGGTTGACAACCAGGGCCCGTATTCACAAAGATTCACAGAGTCTTCTCAGAGAGCTCCCAAGTAATCCTAAAGGCTCCTAGCAATGAATCATATCCCAAGAGTGATCCAGGAAGTGTCTGAGCGCAACTCTGAGCAAAGAGGGAACAGAAAGTTTTATGTTTATGAGGAGGTAGGGTTGACCCCGTTGCAAGGTATGACACAGTCTTCTAAGAGCTGTGATTGGTTATCACAAAAAGGGAAACAACAAATGTGCTCCTAGTTATGAATGGACAGTAAAATCAACAGATCATGTAACTTGAACTGTATTAAGAAATGGGTAATTGTGAAAATGATTTAACGTCATGATGATGAAACTCAGCAAAATTAAATAAATTGTAACACAGCTTCACAATATTTGAATGTATCTTATTCGCATGCCGATTATTAAAATGGTTAGCTTATTGTTATGTTTCCTCTCCATGCTGGTTATTGTGCACAAGCAACAAGTGTGAGAAGCGCAGGTACGTGCTGCAATCCAAAGCGAGAGTGGAGACTGCAGCTTGCTGACATTGCTTACTTTGATATTAATAATTGTATGAAACATTATCTCTGCACAATCAAGCCGGTAGCGTGTTACTGAATCACTATCATTGAACATCGGAGAATATCTGTCCTCCCTCTCCATCTTTTATGCCATTTTGTCTGTTTAATGGGCCTTTCAGATTGAACGCGTTGGGAGGCGCTGTCTGCCATGTCCAACGCGTCAGTTACATCACGTCGGATGCAGCAAGGGTGGGGCAAAGATTTGTACATCATACTCTGACTTTTTCCAAAGCCAGAAAAAGCTGAAAGCCGAAAAATCCATCTTGGATTTGTGTCTGTAGAACCACAAAAAAAGAAGGCTTAAAAATAGCAGTAGAACAAGTCTCCCATCATCCTGCTGGGAGAAGCTTTTTTTCAGCTACTTTTCGGAGTGACGCCGAGCTGAGGGAGGACTGATGACTTGGTGGTATTGATTGAACCGCGACAGTGTGCCGCACGGAGGAGCTGGAGTTCAGGCCTCATTCCAGGGCAGAGGATGACACAGAGCCGGGGTGATGGAGCAGACCGATTCAATCCAAAATTCCTCACTTTTGGATATATAGAAACACCCAGTTTGACCAACGGAGCTTAGTTCTGCAGCTTAGTCTGACATGAGGATAATTTAAAAATAAATGTGACGTTACTGCACTGCTGAAGGTTTAATGCTCGGCTAGGTTAGCCTTTTAGCACAGTTGACCTGAGTGAATGCTTTAATTTGTAAATGGTTCGGTCTATTTTTATTTTTCCCAATTAAAGCTACAGCTTTTTTTGTTTCTTCTGAAACCACAAAAAACTCAACTTTAAATAACAGTTTATTTTACGGGTTTTTTTAACAGGGTTTTTTCCTGTTTTTTTTTTTTTTTTCTTCAAACAAGTGTTTAGTGTTTCTTTATATTTTAAGAATTTTTTAAAAATTTGTCCCATAATCAGAAACACTTGCTGTGCAGGCAACCTAAATACAGATGCACTTCAAAAACACCATGAAGTCCAGTTGGAAAAAAACATCTCTGCTCTTCAAAATGGGAGAAAAGTGTCTTCAAAAAGTCCACCAGAGGTCAAAGCTGCAGGTGAGACCATCTGGTTAAATGTCCTGAGAATCCAGCAAACCAACACCTGCTTCTACGATTCTAAATAAAACAAAGGCTCTTTAAACAGCAACTATTTTATTATTTTCAAAAGCTGTTTCATCTTATATTTTAACATTAAATGAATGGATCATTAAACATGTTCATGAAGTCAAAGTTCAGCCGAAAGACATTTGCACAGGTAGGAGAAGCCCTAAACCCAATAGAAAATCTTTGGAGGGAGCTCAAACTCCGTGTTTCTCAGCGACAGCCCAGTAACATGGCTGATCTAGAGAAGATCTGTGTGGAGGAATGGGCCAAAATCCCTGCTGCAGTGTGTGCAAACCTGGTGAAAAACTACAGGAAACGTTTGACCTCTGTAACTGCAAACAAAGGCTACTGTACCAAATATTAACATTGATCTTCACAGGTGTTCAAATACTTATTTGCAACAGTAACATACAAATAAATTATTTTAAAAAAATCATACATTGTGAGTTCCAGATTTTTTTTTTTTAGATTATGTCTCTCACAGTGGACATGCACCTAAGATGAAAATTTCAGACCCCTCCACGATTTCTAAGTGGGAGAACTTGCAAAATCACAGGGTGTTCAAATACTTATTTTCCTCACTGTATCTGCTGTACTAGTGGACCACTGATTGTTTCAGGCACATCAGAGTTTGGATGTATGTTCACACCTCTTCAAACAAATCAGATGATTTGAATAAATGGACCAAACACAGCAGGTGTAAAAGCCCCTAAGAAACTGCCCATTTTTCCACCTACTGATTTAAATTATGAGGAGCTGGTGCTCAGTACTGCACCTCTTTGAAGGGACAGGAAGCAGCAGCAATGTTATGGCTGAAGAGTCCGTCTCTCGCTCTCTCCAAGGGTCTGTGGACATGCCTCAGAGAGAAAGCAGGAATTCTCTGACAAACATCAGAGAATTCTCGAACAAAAGGTTTCAGATTTAAAATTTTATTAATAACTGGGGAATTTGTACATGCAGAGATGCAGAAATGAGGGATGTTGAGGTTGTTTAATATGGAGCTACAATCAGAAAAGGGAGATAAAATCTGTTGTTCCACATTATGACCCCTTTAAAATCTGTTGATGAATGAATAGTAGGTGTATATCAAAAACATATTTACCGTCAATATTTTCAAGAGCTAAATGATCTACAAATGCGACATCTCCCACACCGCTTCTGAGACACCTGAGAGAGAAAGAGAGGCAGCAGTAGAAATTGACTGATGTTATTTTACATGCATACATGTGTCCTTTCAGGATGCTGACCTGAGCGCGCCTTGGCTGTTATAGAAAGGCTCACTGTGGGATGTTTCGCAGTGGTAATTTTTCTGGCGAATGAAGGACTTCTGACCTTGGCAGAGAGTGCACAGAGTTGGTGCGATGCTAGCAGCTCCAGGAATACAGCTAGCACTGAAAAATGTGCCAATCTCTGATGAAGAAAGAATAAGTGAAGGCACTCTCAATATACACAGACCAAGAAAAAAAACAAAACAAAACACATATTACCCTGACTGAGTGGTCGCTCCTTCGTCCAGCTCAGGTAGTTACGGGACAGCAGAAAGCCGAGTGGGAGGTTCCAGCCAGCTGTCCATCGGACACCACTGTGACAACTCCTGTGGCCCCTCAAAGATCGTATGTCCAAGGAGCCGTTTCTCACCACAGCCACCGACAGGATGCAGCTTCCTGTGGGATTCAGTTTGGACATTTGCACACAGACAGTCAGTCACACTGCTAATGAGACTTTAAAGTGTGACGTAAACCAACCTTCATTGTATATCTCCTTGGCAATGGCAACAAGGCCGAATTGCTTCACGGCAGAATAAACCTCTCCCGCATCTAACGATATCACATCAGCATGATTAGCCTGGGAAAACAAAATAAGACATTTCTAAACTTTAACTTTACTTTTTTCCAACTGCTATAAATCCTTTGAATAATTTTGTTTGTAAAGGACATTCAGTGAGTGTTACTAACTGCTTCACATTATGAATACAGTGAAATAAAAGCATAAAACACAATTCCATAATTATTTAAAATACATAAATAAATAAATAAATGGCATCATAACAATAAAATTGACAATTTAAAAACACTGTATAGTTGAATTCTAATTATTATTCTTCTTGCTCCCGTTAGGAGTCGCCACAGCACATTAATCATTTCCATCTCACCCTGTCCTCTGTATCTTCCTCTGTCACGTGAACCACCTGCATGTCCTCCCTCAGCACATCCATAAACCTCTTTGGCCTCCCTCTCCTCCTCCTGCCTGGTGGCTCCATCCTCAGCATCCTTCTCCCTATATACCCTGGGTCCCTTCTCTCCAAATGTCCAAACCATCTCAATCTCACCTCTGACTTTGTCTCCAAACCGTCTCACCTGAGCTGTCCCTCTGATATGTTCATTCCTAATCCTATCCATTCTTGTCACTTCCAAAGAGAATCTCAACATCTCCAGCTCTGCCTCCTGTCTTTTTGTTAGTGCCACCATCTCTAAGCTGTACAACATAGCTGGTCTTACTACTGTCTTTTAAACTCTCCCCTTCACTCTTGCTGATATTCTTCGGTCACAAATCACACCTGCCACCTTTCTCCACCCACTGCACTCTCTTCTTCACCTCTCTACCACACTCTCCAATACTTTGGACAGGTGACCCCAAGTATTTAAACTCACATCTACTCCCTGTAACTGCACTTTTCCACTGGGTTCCCTCTCATTGACACACTCCGTCTTGCTCCTACTGACTTTCTCTGAGTGTATTTTACTCTAGTCTTCCCTGCTCTCCAGAGCATATCTCCACATTTCCAGGCTCACCTCAACTTGCTCTCTATTCTCACTACAGATCACAATGCCATCTGCAAACATTATAGTCCATGGAGACTCCTGTCTGATCTCATCTGTCAACCTGTCCATCACCACTGCAAACAAGAAAGGACTCAAAGCTGATCCTTGGTGTAATCCCACCTTCACCTTGAATGAGTCTGTCATTCTTACTGCACATCTCACCACTGTCACGCTATCCTTGTACATGTCCTGCACTACCGTCACAAACTTCTTTGCTACACCCGACTTCCTCAAACAGTATCACAACTCTTCCCTTGGTACCCTGTCATAAGTTTTCTTTAAATCCACAAGCAAACAATGTAACTCATTCTGGTCTTATCTATACTTCTTCATCAGTACTCTCAGAGCAAACATGGCATCTGTTGTGCTCTGTCTCGGCATGAAACCATATTGCTGCTCACAGATCTTCACCTGTTTTCTAAGCCTAGTTTCTGCTCCTCTTTTCCATAACTTCATGCTGTGACTGATCAACTTTATGTCTCTGCAGTTACTGCAGCTCTGTAAGTCAGTATTGTTGTTAAAAATAGGAACCGGCACACTTCATTTCCACTCCTCAGGCATCCCTCTCACTTTCCAAGAATTTATTAAACAATCTGGATAGAAACTCCACTGCCATCTCTCCTAAATATTTACATGCCTCCACTGGAATGTCATCTGAACAGACTTTCTACTCTTCATAGCTGCCCTCACTTCACCCTTGCAAATCTCTTGCACTTCCTAATTTATTCTCTCCACATCATCCAGCCTTTTCTCACTCTCATTTTTGTCATTCAGCAGCTCCTCAAAACATTGCCTCCACCTTCTCAACACACTCTCCTCAACTGTCGGCACTTTACCATCTGTATCCTTTATTACCCTAACCTGCTGCATATCCTTTCCAGCTCAGCCCCTTTGTCTGGCCACAAGTCCTTTTCTCCTTCATTACTGTTCAGCTTCTTGTACAGCTGTCTATACACCTTTTTCTTAGCTTTTGCCCCTACTCTTTTTGCATATGCCACATCTCCTTCTTCCACTGTCTACTTTCCTCATCTCTTCAACTATCCTAATTCTTTTTTGCCAACTTATTTCTCCTTATACTTTCCTGGACATCTTTGTTACACTACCAAGTCTTCTTGTATGTCTTCCATTGTCCAGATGTCACACCTAGGACCCTCCTAGCTGTCTCCCTCACCACATCTGTAGTACTTTTCCAGCTGTCCAAAATTTCTCCCCCCTCATCTACTGCCTGTCTCACCTGCTCACTGAATTTCAACAGGCTTCCTTCTTAAGCTTCCACCATCTGATCCTTTGTTGAGCTCCGACTCTCTTCCGCTTCTTCACTAAAGTAATTCTACAAACCACTACCCTATGCTAACTACACTCTCCTCTGCCACTACCTTACAGTCCCCAATTATTTTAGCTGCATCTCTACAAAGAATATAGTCCACCCGTGTGCACCTTCCTCCACTCTTATGTCACCCTGTGCTCCTCCCTTTTCTTAAAGTAGGTGTTCAGCACAGCCATTTCCATCTTTTTTGCAAAATGAACTACCATCTGCCCTTCCACACTGCTGTCCTTGGTACCATATCGACCCATTACTTCCTCATCACTGTTTTGACAAATAGTTCTGATATATGTTTCTTGGACATAATACATTTCAACTGACTTATCCACAGTTTGTATTCCCCCCTTTACAAATTTGCACATGGGCAGTTCGGTGGAACAGTGGTTAGCATTCTTCTTTCACAGCAACAAGCGCCAGAGTTCAAGTCCACTAATTCTCACTTCCTTTCTATGTGGAGCTTGTATGTTCTCCTTGTGTCTGTATGAGGGTTGTTTTTTTGTTGTTAAAGCTTCCTTAACTTACCGATAAAAAAGGATTATTAACTGAGCACAACTGATATTTCCGTACAGGCCGAGCAAGCGAGGGTAATAATTTGTTTATTATATGGCTATTATATATAAACACACAAACTTATGGCGTTGCCTGAATATGAAAGCTGCTGGCGGTTTTGGGCTCGTAGTCAGCTGGTAAGCTTTCAATCTGTGTGTTTTTAGAATTGATTTTAAAATTTTAATGTTTGTTTTTAAAGCTATTTATGGCCTTGCACCTCCCTAATTGTCTGAAATTTTAACTTTGCGCACCTACAGTAGGACATTAAGGGCGTCTGGCCAGCTTTACTTAGATGTTCCAAGGTCAAGATATAAACGCTGGGGTGATCATGCTTTCGCGGTAGCTGGCCCGAGACTGTGGAATGAGCTACCTCTTGAGTTACGTACTATTCCTGACCTAGCACTTTTTAAATCTAAGTTAAATACTTATTTATTTAAACTGGCTTTTAACACTTAGTGGGGAGGTGACATGTTCTGTTATTTTTATGTTCTTTTTTATGTGTTGTTTTAAAATTTTATTTTATATGTGTTTTATTTTTGTAAATTTGTGTTTTTAATGTTAAGCACTTTGGACACTAGTCGGTGCTGTAAAGCGCTTTATAAATAAATGTTGATTGTTTTTTATCCTGATGCTGTTTAGATATTTTTGGAGTATGTTCATGCCCGACTTGGTTTTTCTAATTGTGTTTTTTTTTTTTGCTTTCTGGTTTTTAAGAAATGTGATACGCGATCCGGACCATTTGTCATAACGGTCTGATATGGAAAATATCAAACCGGAAATCAGCCAATCAGAGCGTGTATAATTAAAGGCAATATTTCAATTCTAGACCTGGAGTTGGTTCCTGGGTCCCAGTTCCACAATGTATATAGTATTGGGAATTGCCAGACCTTCTCATTTCAATTTAATGTCGCAAAACAAGGTCTGGTGTAAATAAACAGACTTGTGCATTTCTGTAGCACTTTCACACTTGCAGATGCTCAAAGCATTTTACACTGATGCCTCACATCTACTTCCTCAGCAAAGGCTGGCATTTTTACAGCTGCGTAGACTGAGACGTCTCATGCAAGGGCACAGACAGGTAGCATGAACAAGATTCAAACCCAGGTCTACATATTACCCACTGAGCATTTGCACAAATTGTTTTAAGGGATTACAGAACTTTATGTCCATGAGCCTTCAGTTTGTAGAGGTAAATGAATAAATTGGCTGCTGATTTATTTCACAGTTTGATGCAGTATTCCCCTCATTATTTCAATAACAAGTCAGCATACATTCATAAACTGTGTTCTATGCAGACTGTGCTGCGAGATTACAGCCTGCACCAACAGCTTGATTTTATATTTTGAGGGGAAAGGTTGGCTCACCCTGATCCTGTTGATGCAGTCGGTTGTGCTGGATGCACGTATGCATGAGAGCCGAGCAAACGATGCCACAGCAGCTGGAGGCAGCACTGCCACCAGCGCTTTAGCGAGTTCTGCACACTTCCTGTGTTCAGCATCCGACACTGTGCACCAGCGCATCTTCTTAGCTGTCAAACAAGACACATTTTGAACACTTAGTACATGTCATAACATCACTCAGGCAAAACATTAATGTATTTTTTCATTTAATGGATAAATGTAATTTTCTTCACTTAATTTCCAAAATTGCACATTTTCAAGTAATCTATCTACACTTTCCATGAATTTAAAAATCTAAAGCCACCTTTGAGAGCAGACAATACAATAAAAAAATCAACATTAAAATATTACAATGCTTAAATGTTTTAATGTTGAACACAAAAAGCATAACAATCATTTCAATAACACCCAAAAGACAGAATGAACAAAATAAAAGCACTTTGCTTCCACAATGAGCACACAATAAATGACTGAATGCAAATTACACTACATAAAAAGTTTAAGCATCAGTAACACTTACCCTCAAAGACATGGAGATTGAAGAAGAACAACAAAATGGAATAAAATCCTGGCATTGTGCACTGTTGCTTAAATCTACGTACAAATCTGCGTGATCCGGACTTCAGAGCAAAACAGACAGCTGCTGTCTGTAAACCTTGATCCTGCTGTGTAAATATTCCAAAGTATTAGGGGCGTGAAAGGCACTGGTACTAACGAGGAAAAATAAATAAATAAATAAAGGAAAGAAAAATTGCGCAAGAGCAGCTGTTCTGAAAATGGTAACTTTTGTACACGTGGAAAAAATCTAGCACCATCTGTCTCAAAGACCGTCTCCAAGGTCTGTGAGATGAATGTGTAAATGTGAGGACGAAGTCTGGAAGTTTGACTTTTATATTATATATAGCTGTTGAAATATCAACCACATGTACAATAAATTACAACAGACATCCAGATAATGTCCCTTTGAGCAGAGTCCAGAAAAAGGTTCTATTTGGTTGAACATTTATAAGGTGTTTTTTAAACCTTGCAATCATAGTCTTTATAAAGTTGAAGGTAAATAAATAATGAGTGTCTAGTGCGAATTAATTTATTAATACTAGAATTACATCTAAATCAGGGGACCCCTGTCGTAATACACAAATTACTTAAAGTCATGCATTTTTACCATTTTTTTATGTAATCTGGTTTACAGCTCTGGAAACACAGAAGTGGTGGCATAAAGGTTAAGGAGAAGTAGCCTTGTGACCTCAGGATTGTTGGCTCATGATCAAATAAAAGGGTGGAGAAGGTGAAATAACAACACTTGCCTCAAGGGATTTAATTACAAAGTGCCCCTGACATCTGTGTGAACAGGACTGCTACTTTCTTTTAATGCATCTTTTAATATATGCTTTATGCTTGCTTTTAAAATCTGTTTTTTGTGTAGCACTTTAAGATTCTCCCTCTAATGTAAAGTGCTTTATGAATAAAATTAATTATTATTATTATTATTAATGTACAGTATCACTGAAATGACTGTTTTAGAGAAAACAATGCTGTAGAATTCATAATTTATATTTATAAAGCTCATGTTCCTTATTTATTTTCAACTCTACCAATGTTGTGATAGCTTCAAAAAGTTGTAAAACAATCAATGGCATAAAGTTCAACTTGGATAAAACAGGGCAAATGCAAGAACATATGGACAAACAAACTTCTCATATCTTTATTAGTATGATCAATTCGTATGAATGTGCTAATCCAGAATCAGAAAATGCTCAAATTCAGTAAATTGCACAAATGATGTGTGTGAACATGTTGAATGGCATCTGCAGGTAAACCCCAAAGCACATCAACAATGACAGTGGATTAGCATAAATAATGCCCCATACATATATATGCACGGTACGCACGTCAGAAATGTCCAATCAGGACAGTGAAGAACTGTACAAGTTTGAAAATTGGTAAACTATCAGAATTCCACAGAAAAACAAAAGGCTGTTTGTTAAAGAGTGTAAACCGTGAAATTAACGGACCTGATAAAACCAGAAAATGGAAAAAAATAACAAGTGCATTTAATGCTGTCTCACCCAAGAAGGCTGGATGTGGTAGCTAAAATAAGTAAGTAATTTGGATGAACAGGTCAGGTTTAGAGCCCTGCTATGGCTGGGGGGCACAACCAAACACTTAAAATAAAAGGAAATTGGTAAATGGGAGAAACTCTCTTAAGCTATTTGTATGAGTGTTTTACAAGTTAATCTGTTATTATGAGTGCGTGGTGCTTCAGACCCGCTGTGACAGCTACAGAATAATTTAGTTAGTCATGTTTCCATGTTCTTTAAAAATGTATATAAGCTACACCAATGACAAACAGCCTGTACAGGAAGCAGGAGAAAACATGAGTATGTGACGACATGCACCATCTGTTGTCATGTTGTAAACACAGAGCGTTCAGTTTCGACTCCTGAAGTGCTGACAGCAGTCTGCAAATACTTGATCCTCTCTGCGTGCAGTCTCATCGTTTCCTTCCTTTCTTCCAACTCAGAGGACAGTCTGTCAATGCGCTCCTCCAACTGTCAACATCAAAAAGTGTCAATTCTGAGTCTTGGATTAAATATGATTGAAATGTGAAGTTAGGATGCCTTTTGTCTCATTTGGATGAGCTTTGGTTAGCTATAGTTTTGTACTCTATACGCTGTGACAAGTCAGGATCAGATAAAATATGAAACGCTGAATGACAGATGGGGCCACTGGCCAACAATGCTTTGTTTTCACAGTGCATCTAGAAATGATAGATTTTTCAAAATACAAGCAAAACTGGGCACAACTGTTTACATTTTAACATTAGAAAAAATATAAAATTAAATAAATACATATATCCTGCTTTTGCAGAGCAATGCCTACCTGAGGGACAATGCTTTGAAATAAACTGTGAATGATGCTTTGAAATGGATTATATCACAGACAGTAATTTGGCACAATCAAAATACACTATGTGGGGCCTTTACAAGCAAAAACAAACATCTCAAATGATCAAGTCCGGCAACATGCTGATGCCATGCATCACTGCATTCACCTGACTGACAACCACCCAGGCCGACAAGCAGCCCATCTCAAGTAGGGCTGTGCAAAATGACCCACAAGACGATAGAAAAACTTTTCATATTATGCTCTATTTATTTTGTGGTGTGTATTACTTTGGGGAAATTGCGCTCATTTTTATCAGGTTCGATGGTCAGGAATGGTTGGACACAAATGCGAGACTCAAACAAACACCTTTGTAGTTCAAAAAGGTTTAGTGAGTTATCATGCAGAGGTGGGTACACGTTGAGGTAATCCAAAAAACATCAGGCAGAGGTGGAGTTGGGTACACAGGCAGGTGATCAAAAATGGTGAGGCAAGCAGGACTAGGACATACAGACAGAGCGGGAAAGAGGCACAAGGCACATCAATCTAGCAAAGGACTAGTGGAACCTGTGAACCTTAAATACACCCAGGTGATGAGCTGTAAATTAGAACAGATGTGCGTGGAAAGCACCAGAACAAGGGTATATGGCCAGACAGAGTGAAACACCCACCACCAAGAGGAAGACAAGAGAGATAGGGACAGAGAAAACCCAAGCAGGAAAGAGACCAGCAAGATAACTAACATGGGGAGAAAACTAACCAAGCAAAATAACTAAACAGAGCAAACATAAAGCAAAAATCCAAACCCTGACAATTTTGCCTGGTGGATAAATCAAGCACATCCAAAACACAAACACCCCTCCCTGTAAGCCCAAGGCTCTATGTCAAATTTCAAAGCTTGGCTGTAGATGAGACAGAGATGAAAAGCGAAATGACATTAATGACATTAATTTGGGAAGAGGAGGGGTGGAGGGGGGGGATGAGAGCTTTCCACACTAGGGGTGCGATGAAATCTTGTGCTGTGTGAAAAATGGTCTCATGGAGTAGAGCTCTACTCTGTATCTTCACATGTCTTGCACATGAGCAGCATGCAGGACAAAGGTGGAGGATGAGTTCAGAGCATACCACGAAGAAAGCTGTATCATAAACACATCAACATGATGAAGAGTTTGCAGAGAACCAGAAAAAAAGGGGAAACAGTCTCTCTGAGGAGAGAAGAAAGAAGGTGCATTTTGGTCCCGTCTTTACTCCACAGAGATGTCCAGAGTGTTTTTTTGCTGAGATTTTGTTTTTCAAGGATCCACAGTTCACAGCACTCCAAATATTTTGTGCGCACAAGGCACAATTTATTTGCACAATTTTATGAATTAGTTTGCTTAGTTTGTATGCTGTAGTAAGCATGCAAACTGTCCACTAAAAATAAGAGTAACAAGACTTTTTTATGTGGAAGACAACATATTTATTGAGCACAGGACAGATTTTGTTTATTTAGAGAGATGCCTGCATGCAGAGAAATTAATATATTGGCCGTATACACAGAGCAAATTCTTGAATTATATAACTTGTGCAGACAAATATATATACTACAATAACATGTTTCAAAATTCAGAGTAATTTTTTAACATACTTACAGTTGTGCTTAAAAGTTTACATACCTGTCAGAATTTGTGATTTTTGGCCATTTTTCAGAGAATATGAATAACAACACAAAACCGCTTTTTTTCCCCACTCATGGTTAGTGGTTGATTGAAGCCATTTATTATCAAACAACTGTATTTACTCTGTTTAAATCATAATGACAACAGAAACTACCCAAAACTACCCACTCTTAGCTTCATGGTGGAGTAGAGCAGAAAACAATATTTTTTTCACCAAAGCAGATCAAATCAACTTGTATTTCAAAGCAACTTGTATTTAGACTTTCAGGTCTTCTTTTTAAGAAAATCATCCTCTATACCACTTCATCATGAACCTGTATAACTGGTGATACAAAGTGCAAAATTTGCACTGTGCACAATTTCTCCAATCACAGCCACATAAGCCTATAATGTCTTCTGGCTTGTCTGGGTGTCTTGGTGGCTTTCCTCACTCTTCTCCTTCTTGCACAGTCACTCAGTTTTTGAGAACTGTCTACTGCACACAGATTTACCACAGAGTGCCATACTGTTTGTATTTCTTCATAATTTATGTAAATAAAGTCCAAGACATATTCAATGGCAGCTTCACCATCAGAGAGCCTCGTCCACAACTACCACAAAAGACTCCAAGCTGTCACTGATGTTAAAGGGGGAAATAAACGGTATTAAGAACAGGGGTATGTAAACTTTTGATAAGGGTCAACTGGGTACATTCTGTTGTCATTATGATTAAAAAGAGTAAACACAGTTGTTTGATAATAATTGGCTTCACACAACCACTAACCATGAGAAAAAAAAAGTTTTTGTGCTATTCATATTCTCTGAAAAATGGCCAAAAAATAATAATAATAATAATAATAATAATAATAATAATTCTACCAGGGAATGTAAACATTTGAGCACAATTGTAAACATTTGCCCAGAGGTTCTCAATAAAAAGAAAAATAATCAAATATGGATGGATACCTTTTATTTTTGAGTATATAATTTAAACTGTCATAGGAAATAGAAATTATATATTTTTTATTAAACCTAATTCATTGATTCTACATGAAATGTACTATATATATTGTTATTGGAATATGAGAGGTCTATTCCAGAGTACTGGAGAGGAGAATTCGACTAATGGTTGAACCTCAGATTCAGGAGGAGCAGTGTGGTTTTCGTCCTGGTCGCGGCACACTGGACCAGCTCTACACTCTCCATCGGGTGCTTGAGGGTTCATGGGAGTTTGCCCAACCAGTCCACATGTGTTTTGTGGATCTGGAGAAGGCATTCGACCGTGTCCCTCGGCACACCCTGTGGGAAGTGCTCCGGGAGTACGGGGTCCGGGGTCCTTTGCTAAGGGCTATCTGGTCCCTGTACGACCGCAGCAGGAGCTTGGTTCGCATTACCGGTAGTAAGTCAAACCTGTTTCCAGTGCACGTTGGCCTCCGCCAGGGCTGCCCTTTGTCACCGGTTCTGTTCATTATTTTTATGGACAGAATTTCTAGGCGCAGCCAGGGTGTAGAGGGGGTCTGGTTTGGGAACCACAGAATCTCGTCTCTGCTGTTTGCGGACGATGTGGTTCTGTTGGCTTCGTCAAATCAGGACCTTCAGCGTGCACTGGGGCAGTTTGCAGCCGAGTGTGAAGCGTCCGGGATGAAGATCAGCACCTCCAAATCCGAGGCCATGGTTCTCGACCGGAAAAAGGTGCTTTGCCCTCTTCAGGTCGGTGGAGTGTCCTTGCCTCAAGTGGAGGAGTTTAAGTATCTCGGGGTCTTGTTCACGAGTGAGGGACGGATGGAGCGTGAGATCGATAGACGGATCGGTGCAGCATCTGCAGTGATGCGGTCGCTGTGTCGGACCGTCGTGGTGAAGAAAGAGCTGAGTAGGGGGGGCAAAGCTCTCGATTTACTGATCGATCTACGTTCCGATCCTCACCTATGGTCATGAGATTTGGCTCATGACCGAAAGAACGAGATCGCGAGTACAAGTGGCCGAGATGAGTTTCCTCCGCAGGGTGGCTGGGCGCTCCCTTAGAGATAGGGTGAGGAGCTCGGTCACTCGGGAGGAGCTCGGAGTCGAGCCGCTGCTCCTCCACGTCGAAAGGAGTCAGTTGAGGTGGCTCGGGCATCTTTTCCGGCTGCCCCCTGGACGCCTCGCTGGAGAGGTGTTCCGAGCACGTCCCACTGGGAGGAGGCCCCGGGGAAGACCCAGAACACGCTGGAGGGACTACATCTCTCGGCTGGCTTGGGAACGCCTTGGGGTTCCCCCGTAGGAGCTGGAGGAGGTGTGTGTGGATTAGGAGGTCTGGGCGGCTTTGCTTGAGCTGCTGCCCCCGCGACCCGACTCCGGATAAAGCGGAAGAAAATGGATGGATGGATGGATGGATGGAATATGAGATTTAGGTCATACTGCCCAGCCCAAATATGAAGTAGCCAACTATCTGTCACAGCTAGGCGAAACGTGGGCATTGCCTTGACCTTTTTGCAGTTGCCAGGGTCCACAACACTGAGGCACCTAAATTCTGGATCATACCCACAGAAACGTGCCTCAAAGCAAATACGTCGAAGTTGATATTCTCTCACTATACAAGTCGTACTCTTCTGAGTCTCCCTAAGTAATCAGACATTTGACACAAAGTCATTCCATCAGTACCCAAAGATTCTCAGAAGAGACCTAGCAAAGACGCATCACCTTAGGTCACTGGTTAGCTTTCAAATCTCACAATCATAAATTAAGACAGGAAGCACCAGGACCCCAAAACACTTGGAACTTCGTTCTCCTGCAAAGATAACGGCATTGCCCAACACCTCTGTTCAATGACCTCATGACTCCATACGATACACGTGATGGCCAAGTTCAGGAAGTCACTGAAAGCCTGGATTTTAGTCTTGATTCAGGACAATCACAACTCATCACTCATCTTCTCACATGCAGAAATATTACAGATATTCTCACTTGCATTCAGTGAGTACCTGCCAAGCTAGGATGCAGCCAGTGAACAACATCTTGGGTGCGAAGCCAGACTGAACTCAAACATATAAAGTAGATATTTAGGTGCACATTTAAATGTCAATCATCCCTTTGTTTAATCTCACTAACATTAACCATTTTAATATAATGTGATGTAAGATTTAAAGTTATTACCTCCTTCAGCTCTTGAAAAACAAGGTTTTTTTCAACATGTTCATCCTTTCCACTGGTCTGCAGCCAAGCGTTTAAGACCTCTTTCAGTTTTCGCCATGCCCTGAATTGAAATGAGTGGCGTGAGAACATCCATGGCTGTGTAGTACCACCTTACAATTATACTCAAATGAAAACGTCTTTAATATGAATTAAGAGCTAAAATGGTGTACAGCTTCACCGATGTGAGTCACACCCAAAATGGGCACAGAAACAAAAGTCCATGAGCACAAACATGTACAACACAGTATATGAAGTATGGAAAAATGCTTTCACAGGCAGGTTGTTGTTACCGGAGCTGTTTCCGGTCTTGTTGGAAGCTATTCATGTCCATTCGAATCGAGAAGAGTTCTTGTGTCAGGGTCAGCCTTGGATCAGTTAGTCCATCTTTCACTTTTGGATGATCGGCTTCTTTATCGGATGTTCTCAAACGTACATCATGAGGAAGAACAACAAAACCTGTAATGAACATGTCTTTTATAAAAATCTGTAAGTGGATAAAACCAGTAACTTGGACTTAAGTACAATAATGGCTATACCTTGATCAGCTGAGGCCTGGATGAACTGATGAGAGGGCACAAGTGGAGCATTTTCAATTTTCTCCAACTGAGGGATGAATCGTGATACGAGCTCAGTCAGGTTATCCAGTTCATCATAAAATAAACAAATATGTGGGTTTCAAATTTACAAATGAGTGATTACCACAAGCTGGGTACCAGGAGCAACCATGAAAGCAGAAGGAGGCAGAAGAACATCCTGAAGAGAGTCTACTGTGCTTGAAGGTTTTAGGCTCACTGGTACTGTGTGTGGCTGGAAACGTAGAGAACTTGGTGCCAGCTGATGAGGAGCAGTACATGCATGTGACTGCAGTGGAGCTCCAAAATAGCCATCAGTGTCCATTGACTGTGTTTCACTAAAATGATAACAGACTTTCCTCAGTGTTTGTCCAGAATGACAGCATTTTGTAACATGTTTAATCAACTTATTTACTCAAGAGGGAATTGAATTTGCCTAGTGTCCCCATCTAGTTTAAAGTATTGTAGAATTTCAATAAAAAAGCCACGTTTGCAAAACACTGCACAAATTAGCATATCCAAGCAAACAAACACACTCACTGAATGCTCACTCTTAGTCACAAGTCAAACAATCTTGATTTATGAATGTTGGAATAGCTTGCAGTTACAGTATACACATAATCCATACTTGTGGCACCAAAACATCCACACATCCTCAATACAGACTGGACATACACACACACACTTCATTCTCATTACTAGACAAGTACTTGCATCAAGGTCAGGTCAGGATGGATTTACTGGTGCTGTGCCAACAATCACATTATTACAGAACCACCATAGGTCCTGATTAGCAACCACCAGTTGGAAGTAGTCATCTCTATGCCACAACCAGATTTCTGGTCTTTCCTTTGACCTTTTCTCAGTTTCTGGGGTCCTTACTAAAGCATCTGGGCGTTCAACCATATTTAGGGAAGCATGCCACTTGGCATGACTTTATTTAAAATATCAGACCTCTGTCTTTTATTCAGAGTTCGGTCAAAAAAGACCAAGGTCTGATATTCCTGTACAGACCGAGTGCAGCAAGGTCCTTACTGTCAAGGCTGATATTTTAAATAAAGTCCAAGACATATTCAGTGACTTGGAAATGTTCATGTATCCATCCCCTAACTTGTCTGACAAAAACTGGCAATAAAACTGATTATTTACAGGTATTATACCAAAGTGTTCCATTACTTATGCAATCCATCATCTTGGCTTTTATGTTTTTAATTCATTTATATCAAATTACAGAGATTTGCTTTAAGTTTGAGTTTAAGGAAGATAGCTTTAGAAATTTTTGTATTGAGAAGCCTGATTTACTTTTTGTACAGTATTTGAAATGGCACAAATTAAAATGTGTGAAATACCAAGGGGGTGAATATACATATATATATATATATATATATATATATATATATATTGGCAGGAACTGGTACACGCTGTCGTATACACCGGTCCAGAGCATCCCAAACATGCTCAATGGGTGACATGTCCGGTGAGTATGCCGGCCATGCAAGAACTGGGACATTTTCAGCTTCCAAGAATTGTGTACAGATCCTTGCAACATGGGGCCGTGCATTATCCTGCTGCAACATGAGGTGATGTTCTTGGATGTATGGCATAACAATGGGCCTCAGGATCTCGTCATGGTATCTCTGTGCATTCAAAATGCCATCAATAAAATACACCTGTGTTCTTCGTCCATAACAGACGCCTGCCCATACCATAACCCCACCGCCACCATGGGCCACTCGATCCACAACATTGACATCAGAAAACCGCTCACCCACACGATGCCATACACGCTGTCTGCCATCTTCCCTGGACAGTGTGAACCGGGATTCATCCGTGAAGAGAACACCTCTCCAACGTGCCAAACGCCAGCGAATATGAGCATTTGCCCACTCAAGTCGGTTACGACGACGAACTGGAGTCAGGTCGAGACCCCAGTGAGGACGACGAGCATGCAGATGAGCTTCCCTGAGACGGTTTCTGACAGTTTGTGCAGAAATTCTTTGGTTATGCAAACCAATTGTTTCAGCAGCTGTCCGAGCGGCTGGTCTTAGACGATCTTGGAGGTGAACATGCTGGATGTGGAGGTCCTGGGCTGGTGTGGTTACACGTGGTCTGCGGTTGTGAGGCTGGTTGGATGTACTGCCAAATTCTCTGAAACGCCTTTGGAGACGGCTTATGGTAGAGAAATGAACATTCAATACACAAGCAACAGCTCTGGTTGACATTCCTGCTGTCAGCATGCCAATTGCACGCTCCCTCAAATCTTGCGACATCTGTGGCATTGTACTGTGTGGTAAAACTGCACTTTTCATTTTCCTTTTATTGTGGACAGTCTAAGGCACACCTGTGCACTAATCATGGTGTCTAATCAGCATCTTGATATGGCACACCTGTGAGGTGGGATGGATTATCTCAGCAAAGGAGAAGTGCTCACTATCACAGATTTAGACTGGTTTGTGAACAATATTTGAGGGAAATGGTGATATTGTGTATGTGGAAAAAGTTTGAGATCTTTGAGTTCATCTCATACAAAATGGGAGCAAAACCAAAAGTGTTGCGTTTATATTTATATATATATATATATATATATATATATATATATATATATACACACACACACACACACACACATTTGAATTACCTGTAATCTGATTACTTTTGGATTACATTTCAAAGTAATCCTACCCAAACTTGGGCATTAGGTATATATTGCTAGTTACATGCTGGAACCATTTTGCCCTTAAAACTACCTAGATACTTCCTGACATAGATTCAGGTGTTAAATACCTCAGAGGTTTTTGTCTACTTCAGCAAAGCTGATAGTAAAGCTAAGGGAGCTTTACCGGTGTGTGGATTTTCTTTCTTTTTTTGTCTGCTAATCTTGATTGTCCTGCACCTGGCCTAATTAGGGTTGGATGTGCGCACAACTACTATTTTTATTTAAACTACCACCAGTAGCCCATGTCGTTGATAGCAAGCCTGACGGATCCATAATTCCATTTTGTATAAGCGAACTCCGGCCCTCCCATCTGAACATATACAACCCCTGGCAATAATTATGGAATCACCGGCCTCGGAGGATGTTCATTCAGTTGTTTAATTTTGTAGAAAAAAAGCAGATCACAGACATGACACAAAACTAAAGTCATTTCAAATGGCAACTTTCTGGCTTTAAGAAACACTATAAGAAATCAATAAAAAATAATTGTGGCAGTCAGTAACGGTTACGTTTTTAGACCAAGCAGAGGAAAAAAATATGGACTCACTCAATTCTGAGGAATAAATTATGGAATGACCCTGTAAATTTTCATCCCCAAAACTAACACCTGCATCATATCAGATCTGCTCATTAGTCTGCATCTAAAAAGGAGTGATCACACCTTGGAGAGCTGTTGCACCAAGTGGACTGACATGAATCATGGCTCCAACATGAGAGATGTCAATTGAAACAAAGGAGAGGATTATCAAACTCTTAAAAGAGGGTAAATCATCACGCAATGTTGCAAAAGATGTTGGTTGTTCACAGTCAGCTGTGTCTAAACTCTGGACCAAATACAAACAACATGGGAAGGTTGTTAAAGGCAAACATACTGGTAGACCAAGGAAGACATCAAAGCGTCAAGACAGAAAACTTAAAGCAATATGTCTCAAAAATCGAAAATGCACAACAAAACAAATGAGGAACGAATGGGAGGAAACTGGAGTCAACGTCTGTGACCGAACTGCAAGAAACCTCCTAAAGGAAGTGGGATTTACATACAGAAAAGCTAAATGAAAGCCATCATTAACACCTAAAGAGGAAAAAAACAAGGTTACAATTGGCTAAGGAAAAGCAATCATGGACTGTGGATGACTGGATGAAAGTCATATTCAGTGATGAATCTCGAATCTGCATTGGGCAAGGTGATGATGCTGGAACTTTTTTTGGTGCCGTTCCAATGAGATTTATAAAGATGACTGCCTGAAGAGAACATGAAAATTCCACAGTCGTTGATGATATGGGGCTGCATGTCAGGTAAAGGCACTGGGGAGATGGCTGTCACTACATCATCAATAAATGCACACGTTTACGTTGATATTTTGGACAATTGAAAGGATGTTTGGGGATGATGAAATCATTTTTCAAGATGATAATGCATCTTGCCATAGAGCAAAAACTGTGAAAACATTCCTTGCAAAAAGACACATAGGGTCAATGTCATGGCATAGGGTCAATGTCAACGAGCAGATCTGATTTGATGCAGGGGTTGTAGTACCCAGTTTCCTGTTTGCCTTGACAGGAGCATCACCCAGTGTGGTCTTTTGCTGCCGCAGCCTGTCTGCTGCAAGGTTTGATGTGTTGTGCTTTCAGAGATGCTCTTCTGCATACCTTGGTTTTAACAAGCGGTAACTGCACAACCTGGTCTCTATCTATATTAAGCTCAAAGTAGTCTAGCCATTCTTCTCCAACCTCTGCTAACAACAAAGCATTTTTTGCTCATAGAACTGCTGCTCACCGGACATTTTGTCTTGTCCAAATTATTCTCTGTAGACCCGAGAGATAGCTGTACATCAAAACCCCATCCTCAGCAGTTTGCCACACAGTCGTATGCGTCACATTTCTTCACCTTTCTGATACTTAGTTTGAACTTTATGCATATCCTGCCTCATCTCTGAATGATTAAATATTGGGTTTAATGAGCAGTTGAACAGGTGTACCTAACAAAGTGGACAGTGAGTTTAATGTCCCACATACCGTGTACTGTGGTTGGACAGAAAAATTTACAGATATGGAGCATGTTAAATAAATTATATTGTAGTGATTACATTACAAACACATCAAGCAAAAAAGTGCACTGAGCACATAGGTTTTGAGCACAGATTTAAAGTCTCACAGGGGCTCAGAGTGGAACAACAAACTCACGTTTCACTCAACAGTTGAGCTCCGTTTTTAGAGTCAGTCTGGGAAAAATGGTGCGATTTGCTGTCCACATCAGATGTGGGGAAACAGAACGTCACGCTCTTCTTTGGTGGTAGCCTTCTGGACTCCTTCTCTCTGCCTGGTTTACACAGAGCCCGCTGCTTCCACCGCATGGCACAACGATGAACTACTTTCTGGAGGTGAAGCGATGTCTAAGGGAAAAAGGCAGACTTTACAAAACTCATGCTGCAATTAGGCTGAAGCTTACTACCAGTGGTCGGCACAGTTCAGCTAAACCGATAACTGATAATTATTAAAGCTAATGTTTTTGCTAGCGGATTAGCTTTTCAGATAACTTTTAAAACCACCAGTGAACCAATTATCTTCCAATAAGTTTAGTTACGATCATTTTTTGCTGGTAAAGTGAGCAAAGTTTAATGGTGAAAAATGTTTGCAAACCCTAAAATCAAATATTTTAGTCCATCTGTTGTGTGTCTGTGGCTGTCGCTTGCTGATGACATCATCAAGCACAAAACCTGATTTGGCCGATCGACACAGGGTCATTGTGGGTAGTGCAGTTCAGGTTCACTTTGGACGTTACAGTGAGTATTACTGTCCGCTTAACGCAGAAAAAAAATGGACTAATTTTAACATTGTTTTATTTTATTTCTTTGTGGCTGACGGCATAATTTAATCGCCAAGACTCGGTGGGAGAGAGGAGATCTCAGTGCAGCTGTGTTACAGAGGGATTTCTTAGACACCGTTTTAGATAATCAGGATGCTTTATGTGGATTATTTCTTCAGAATTTAATAAACCCCACTGAAACTAACAGGTAAGAATTTGTATTTACTGCATGTCTTTCATTCTGCCAATCAAAGCATTAATGGACGTATTTCGGTTGTTTAAGCAGCAGGGTTCAAAGCGTGTGAAAAAACCAACAGCTTTTAGTTCATAAACGACGGTGTATAGAATACCGAGATAAACTGACTTCTAATACTGTGTTTTACTGCTTTTGAAAGATGATGACAGTGTTTGGGGTATTATTTTTTACTCATTCATTTTTCGTGCATTCTTTTTGTGTTAGTGACCCTTGAATTTAAAGTGAAACTGATTTATCAGAATCCGACAGTGTAATCTGATGTGGCCGCAAAACAATCAATACTAAAAGTTATCGGTTATCTGTAATAAAGATACATTTTTTTTTAATCAGTTTATCAGTTTAGCGTCATAAAAGATAACTTTTCAGTTATCGGATTAATAGTTATTGAAGCTAACTTTTTGGTTAGTTGTGCTCACCACTGCTTACTACAAAAAATGACTCACTTCAGGTCTTGGCTGTGTCCGGCTGCACTCCACCAGACTCGAGGTGAGGCTGTTCATGTGCACAGCATATGTGAGGATGCTCGTCACGCCCTCCCTCAGCAGCTGGTCTCTGTAGATCTGTGCAGCTCTGGCTGCATGCTCGCGCTTGTGGCACTGCTCTGTAACCCACAGTCTCCATCTGTACAACACCTACATTAAGTTTAAGGAACATCAATGTAGCACCAATTCTGCATGCATGCTCAGTTTCACAATGAGGCGCTCGGAAAAATATGTGCAAGCAGGTGTTACTTTGGCTTGGAGAGTCAGAGACCAATGCCAAAGTGCTCGCTCTGTCTGCTTTGCAGTTCTTCTTCTGTGCTGGAGCTGTTTGAAGGAAGTAAACCAAGGTTGCATGTCTCTTTTAACTATTCACTTGGTCAGTATCAGTGTTTAGAATGTGAGAAAAAAAAAAAACATTGACTAACCTCTGTTTTCCACTGTTCAAAGTATGTCTGCCAGGTCTTTAATCTCAGCAGCAGGATTCCCTGCCGCTTCATTACCTAAGAAATAATCAAATTTGTGAGTCAAACTATAACAGGAAGTGAAAAGCCAGGGTTTTAGGGTGGTTTTGATAAAATAGTGACCTTGTACTTGAGATATTGACAGTGGTGCAGTTTCCATGCTTTCATCACTTTAGAGAGCAGTTTGGAATTATGGTGTTGTTTGGCTTTTTCCATGTGCTTCCTCTCCTTCTGAGCCTCTCTTTTTTGTGTCCTCCATTCCCTGAAAGACCCCAGCAGCCGCACTGAACACATAGATGATTAAATTACAAAGTGTAGAGAAATTCAGAAAAAAAACATGAATACTGAAACATTGACAATCCTGTTTTTTTTGTTTTGTTTTGTTTACTTTTTTCAAAAGAAAATGTGAAATTTCAACTACAATTTGACAGAAAGCACATGCGAGATTGCAGCCAATTTTTTTTTTTTAATCAGTTTTCTTGTATCAAAATCCTTCTCTGTTCCACTCCATTATGAAGCTGTAACTGGAACAAGAAAACAGTGGTGGTTCTACACTGAATCACTCCCTGGGTAAGACCCCCTCCGAGTGCCCCCTCCCCCTTACATGCTAAATGTCTGTCATTAGACACCTTATTAATCTGTCTTTCAGGGAGGAACAATTAGCTCTTTTATTAAGGTCCATATTTGACTCAACATTGAGCTAAATATTTAGCATGATGTTTGTAAATATTAGGATAAATGTGTAAATACTTGTAACTAATCTGCTAAAATTTTAGGTCTGACAGAAACTTGATAACGTATTGTGTGCCTTTTTATCTCCCTAAATTTTGGTCTTCATCTGAAGAAGAAAGACATTCTAAAATGAAATGTTACTAGCATTCCCAAGACAATGAAATCAAATTTCTCCATCAAATAAACAGGTTAATTATGAAGATAAGCCAAATTTTAAGTATTATTATTACTGTTAATATGTATATGTCGCAGACATGAATGAACAAAGCTCTTCAGCATCTCACCATGTCATTTAGGTCGTTCATACTTTTTTTTGGAGCAAATGATTCAGGGGAGCATTGGCGTGGATAAAACCTTTCAGCTGCTAGTTATAGCCCTCTTAAAAATGCTTAAAGTGGCAGGGGGTTAACGTAGATGTAAATTAATATTCAAAGTTTTCAGCAAGTTGACAGTAGGGCTGTCCAGGTCACTATAACACAGAACAGATTTGAGTTTTGCAATAATTCTTAATTGATAAAAGCTAGTTTTAACAACAGAAGAGATTTGTTTGTCAAGATTGAGTTGGTAGTCTAGAATTACACCAAAGTTTCTTGCATAAGTTTTGACAAATGGAGTGAGGGAGCCAACATTCCTGGAGATGGAGTTAATGGATTTTGGATTAGGATCATTTAGGAACATTTTAAGCACTGTGTTATATCTGTATACATGACTGAACACACCTGTGCAACTAAAAATATTTAAATCCATTTCTTTTTGTGTATTTTAGTTTTACAGTACCTTCAAGTGTGAGGCAAGAATTAAACAGGCTGAACTTGGAAGACTTCATCTCTCATTTGGAGAACTATTTACCTGTCTGCCAAACTAAACACTTACGTTCAGGGAGGGCAGAACACACGTTATGTGGCCCGCACATAGACGGCTTATTAGAACGTCAACAATTTGGAGTAGTAACTGAGCTGATTCTCTCATTTTCTTATTTTTGTTCTCCAGATAATGTGACCTCCATCCCTCCTAATCTTTGTCTACCATGAATAGCTATTTGATTTATTTCCTTTCCTTCTTTCAGTAATTTGACACATTCTCCCTTTCTATTCTCAATTACTCAGATCTCACTGGAGCAAATAGTCCATTCTAAAAATCACAAAATGGTGTCAATGTCTAAATATTAACGGACCTGACTGTATGTAGCCTGTCATCACCTGTGTGTGCTGTATTGTTTATCATCATGATCCCACCAAAAAGAGTGTATTCAGACTAGTTATGTGCTGCACACGTAAAGCAAAAACTGTTACCCCAACTTCCCACTGAATATGTTTTACAGGTACCACCGAATGTGAAAAGCATAACTGACCTTGATTCATGACACTCTGAGCCCTGGTGAGTGCTTCCAGTTGCTGGTGGTGCTTTAATATTGCACGCGTTGCTTTTCTCCACGCAGCAAAGACCTTGAAAATTTTTAGGACAAAGTTAGTAAAACCAAACAGGTTTTGCAGACAGGTGTACAGCCACTACACCATTCTATAACCTTAAGCTGAAGAAAGTACTCAAAGTGCCTGTGTGCTATTAGCTCCATCATCCTGGATTCTTCTGCAAGATCTGCATCCACTCTGTTCATACCCCCAAGCTGCCTGTGGAGAGAAATGAGAGATTATGCTTAAAAAAAAAAGAGTAACTGACAGCAGTGGTTTATATTAAGATTCATTTGAATTACAACTTCAGAGTTGAAAGGTATAATATATAAAGTTGTAACAATTAGTCTAGCAGTCTCAAACCACAAAAAATACAGTTTAAAGTTTTCATTCTAGCCAGACACCATACCAGCTAATTTCATAGACCAACTGGTTCCATCTATTCACAAGTCAAGTCAAGTCTGGGACTACATACTGGTGTGTGCTGCTACATTCACAACACCACAAAAACTTCCTTTGGTCCAACTGGCCCATGACCACCACTCAAAAGTAACCATCTACATGCTGCAGGCAGGTGAAGGGTGGGTGTCCCAGCCAGTGAGGTCCACAACATTGATGCACCTACATGCTGGATCATGCACATAAAAATGTACCACATGCGCAAAATGTTGTAGCTGACACTGCCTACAATGCAAGTGATACTTCTCATCTTCCCTAAGTGATTGCTCCTTTGACACAAAGTCATTCCGGCTGTAACAAAAGATCCTCAGAATCACCTTTATTGTCACTGCACAGTAAACCAGCAAAACGAAATTTGCTTTTGTATCCTCAAAAGCAATGCCCACCCTCACACATAACTTACACACACACACATACTTCAGTAAATATTAAGAACATCAGGAGATTTTGGTGGTAGGGGGGCGAGCTCAGAAACCTCTAAATTACACCATTCCAGTCAGACATACAGTGAGGAAAATAAGTTTCTATTTCATTCCTCCTGACCGCCAGAGGGCGGTGCTTTAGCACCTGGATAACTACATGTGCGCAGCACAGAGATTGAGAATATATACCAACAAAGTCACGCCATTGGATTTGACCTGGGTGACGTCACTGGTTGTCTTTATATACCAGACGCACCCAGCCCTCGCTTCTTTTCTACATTCTCGCATTCTTAGAGGTTGAGAACGCATTTAGCTGCGATTGCCGCTCTCGCTTGCCTCGCAACCCACCTTCAGTTGGAGCTACGTGCACTGCACACGTCCTCCAGAGGCTGCGAGACACGGCTTCACCGTTTTTTTTGTATTCTTTGACTGACGCCTGTCATGAGTACACATTCCTAAACGCTGGGTGCGCACCTTCGCCGCTGCCCTGCTGGGTATTTTCCTCTGTGCACATTAGCTGTGTTGTGTCGACGAAAGCTGGCTATTTGTTTAGTTGTGTCACTAACCCCGTTAACTACGTGGTAGTGTGTGTATCAGAACCAGTAGAGTGTACTGTGTTGGGCTTGCCGTGAGTGTTTTCCACTCCTTGAAGTACTTCATCTTTGCTGCCGCCATTTTGCTAAGTTTAACAGCTCCGCTAGCAGCTAGTGTTGTTGTTGTTGCTGTAAGTGACTTAGCACTTGGGCTGTGAGTTTTTCAGCTGTGTGCATCGTGTTATTACTGTGGCTGTGAGTGTTTCACGCTCCGTGCCTTGTATTAACTTTTACACTGAGTGCTTCACGTTCCGGGCCTTGTATTAGCTTTTACACTGTGAGTGTTTCACGCTCCGTGCCCCGTGTCAAGTCTGCGTCTGGGAGTGCTTCATGCTCCGTACCCCGTGTCAAGTCTACGGCTGCGACTGGACCTGGACTATCCTTTGTCAAGCAAGCTGTTCAGTTGGCATTATCCAGGCTTGGGGTCGACAATCCCCCTGCAGAAACCACCGCTTCAAGTGCCTTTTTCAAAGTCACTCAGAAGCTTGAGTTCAACATTCCACTTTCACAACCATATATCGAGGAGCTCCAATGTTGGGCGGACCCCAAATCATTGACCCATCTATCGCAGGACTGCAGAGCCCTTAGCTCTATGTGTGATTCGGCGCAGTAAGGTCTGAACCGTATGCCCGCCATTGACAGCATTATTGCGAACCTGGTTGTGGCTCCGGCTGATGCTGCTTGGCCGGATGCCCGCTGCCCACGACCTCAGTGTAGGGTCACTGATGACCTTCTCACCAAAAGCTATGACATAGCTGCTCGCATTGGTCACCAAGGCAACTCACTGTCCCATTTAGCCATTGCCCTCTCAAAGTCTTTGAGGGAGGCAGAGGTTGATGATGCTACGCAAAGTCTTAGTGATGCCTCACTCCAAATCTTTGCTTATATGTCCAGAGGGCTTGGCAGACTGAGGTCAACCCTTACCATCACTAGACGTCAGATGTGGGTTGCGCAGACCCCCTGTCTGAATCCTGCAGAGGCACACTCCGTTCACTGCCGGTTCTTCCAAGCCAAGTATTTGGACAGCAGCCCAACAAACTTTGGAGCATGCTGTTGAGGCTAGTAAATCTCGGCGACAGTTTGTTGACCTGGACCGGTCATCCAGACCTCAGCCAGTCAGATGTGCTACAGCTTTTCACTCTACATCCAGGCTCCCGCCGACTCCCAGAGCTGCACATGCTTTCGCAGTTGAGGGTCAGCTCTCCCAGCGGCCTGCCTTTTGGGAGTCTATGGGCAGACACCCGAGAACTGAATGGTTTCACAGAGCTTCCAGTAATCGCGCCCAGAGGTCCTCAGGGATGAGAGGCAGAGGTGGTCGGGTCTGACTGCCAATGTTTGGCCCCCAGCCGTTTCTCACGAAATCATCTCAGCCACTGGGAGGCTCAAGTTCAAGACCCATGGGTCATTTCAACCTTGTTTGAGGGTTACAGAATCGGCATTGCCATCAACTTCCTGACTATGACTGCATCGCCATCCCCGCAGAGAGTGGATGATGTAATTCATCTCGTCTCACACATTCAATGGGCTGTGATGCTGCCTTTTGGTTTTCTGCTCCGGTTGATGGGCAAATTGACTGCAATGTCGCTAGTGGTACCTTTGGGACTTCTGTTCTTACGTCCCCTACAGATCTGGATCAACAACCTAGGCCTCAACTCAGTTGCATCAGCACAGGCTTGTACGACTCTCCAACCAGTGCTTTCTGCACCTCAGACCCTGGGGGAACGTGGACTTCATCTGCAAGGGTGTCCCTCTAGGCTCCGTCCCTTCTCGCTGAGAGGTGCTTGTTACAGATGCATCACTCAAAGGTTGGGGGGCCGTGTGGAATCACAGGATGGTGAGGGGTGTCTGGAGTCCTCAGGGGAGACTCCAACACATAAACGTGCTGGAGCTTCGCTCTGTGCGACTGGCTCTCAAGCATTTCCTCCCGGCCCTGAGAGGAAGACATGTTCTTGTCCGGTCGGACAAGAACATGTCCGACCAGACATGTCAACATAAACCATCAGGGGGCACCAGGTCCAGTCACTCATTGGCAGAAACTCTGAGGCTTCTCTTATGGGCGTTGCCTCGCCTTCAAAGTGTCAGAGCAGTTCATCTGCCCAGCGTACAGAACAGTGCTGCAGATTTACTCTCCAGACAGAAACCACCACCGGAGAGTGGAGACTGAACCCGATTGTGGTCCAAATGATCTGGCAGAAGTATGGTGTAGCGGAAGTGGACCTTTTCACTTCAAGCACCTCGACACATTGCCCACGGTGGTACTCCCTCTCGGAACCAGACAGCCCGCTGGGGCAGGATGCATTGGCTCACCCCTGGCCGGATTGCCTCCTTTATGCCTTCCCTCCTCTCCCGCTGCTAATGTTGACACTGCACAGGATAGACCAGAGCAGCCACAGGGTGCTGCTGGTTGCGCCGTTCTGGCTGGGGAGGATTTGGTTTCCCATGATTTACAAACTCCTCGAGGGGGAACCTTGGGCTCTCCCGGAGAGGAAGGATTTGTTGTCACAGCTACAGGGGAGGATTTGGCACCCTCACCCAGAACACCTTCAACTGTATGTGTGGCTGCTGAGGGGCCGGACTCCTTGTTAAGTTCTTGTGACCAGGTTGTTGTTCAGACTATCCTTAATTCACGTGCTGCTTCTTCCAGGGCTTTGTATGACAACAGATGGAAGCTGTTTGCGTGGTGGTGTGAGAACCAAAAGTTAGACCCAGAGCATTGCCCTGTGCCTATTCTTCTCAAATATTTATAAGAACTGCTGGAGAAAGGACTTTCTGTCCCTACCTTGAAGGCTTATGTTGCTGCAATCTCTGCCCGGCACGTCTACGTTGATGGTCGTTCAGTGGGTTCACATCTCTTAGTGTGTCATTTTTTGAAAGGTGCTCTACGTTTGCGGCCTCCAAGGCTTGCATGCGTACCGTCATGGGACCTTCCTCTAGTCCTGGAGGGTTTAAGCTTATCCCCTTTTGAACCAGTTGAAAGTGCTGATCTTAAATGGGTGTCAGTGAAGACTGCCTTTCTACTTGCACTGCCTTCGGCTAAGCGGATGGGAGAGCGCCATGCCCTATCAGTCGCTGAGGACTGTTTGCGATGGAATTCTGATGGATCTGGGGTTACGCTATTGTTGGGTGTTTTCTCCTCCAAACATTTTTAAAACCTTTAACAAGACAAACAGAGTCAAGAAACACCAGTGAGACAGAAAGTCAAATTTTACGCGCGGAGTGCGGCCAGGCTGTACACCAAGGCTACACTAAAGTCTGGCCTGCTTTTCCGCTCTTTTTATTAAGAGACGCCCTCATCACATAAACAAAAAACTTGTCCTAAGGGTGGGGGTGACGACGCAAGACAAGTTTCTTCCCGTAACATAAACGCATACGTCAATAAGTGCAGCTGTAAGGAAGGACACTTTCTTTTACACAGGTCAGCACATCTCGTTCGTCTGTTGCAGTTATCAGCTGTTCTGCATCTGCCTGAAGTGTCCTGTCCTTCACACTCCTTCACACTAAGCACCACATCACAACAGTCAAAACGTTCTCTTACTCCCAGTCGTTAGAGGCTGCGAAAACAAAGTTATATTATAATAATAAGTACATCCAGCCCTTCATTCCCAGCTCAGATTGACCCCAGAGTGCTAAAACAAAATTGAATTCTCAGGCTTGGTTAAGACAGGTGCAAAACAGCACAACACCATTCTCATGAGAAAGAAGACAAAGCTAAAACAAGGTTGAATAACACATACATTCTCAGGGTGAAGTGCAAACAGCACAACACCGTTTTCATAAGAAAGAAGACGAAGGTACAAATGTTTAACAGTGATAACATATATATATATATATAAAATCCTTAACATTTCCCACCTGTTTATCACCTGTTAAACATACAGTAGGCATCACCCAGCTTAGTTAGTTAGTTTATTAACTTAATCTATTCTGTCCACGTTTTTATTAATTGAACACCACCAACAGATGGAAGATTCGAATCCAGCTGCTATTTGATCAACCAGTTTATACTCGTCAGGCACTCCTCTGGGGACTCCTATTGCGTCAATATATGTTGGATTTCCTACTCCTTTCCAATCTCTTTTTACTCTATGTCTGGCTATGCCTTTCTGCCAATCCTCAGGAATAAGAGAGGCTGCATATGTCGTAACGTCTTCAGGGGTCATGGGTAACAATAATGATATTAATGCACAATAACCTGACACATTTCGTGGCAGTCTGTCAAAGATTCTGTTATCACCACACCACCACCATACATCACTCCTACCGACTGGTATAAATGAACTGTTTTTTCTGTATTATTCGACTACACCACTTGTCTTATTACTTTTTCAGCTAAAGCTTCATAGGCTAAGAGTGTGTTAACTCATCACGTCAACAGTTCAAGCTTGAACTGGAGTTGTGAGCTTTTCAATATCATCATAATTCTCAGTACAGTCATTACAGTTTTCTCCACTAAGGTCTGACTGTTTCAATGCTTGATATTTTGGCATAGTTTGTTGGAAGGCCAGATTACACTGTACAAATGTATTTGACACCATTTTGCCAACCATTGTTTTGATATAAGGGATCACACAACACATGCAAAGTCCAATCAGAATTAGGACTATAATAACTGGTGTCACCATTTTCAATAGTAACTGCCAACATGGTCCTGAAGTCAACCAGGACCAGGGATTCCACCGGTTCACGGCTAGGGTGTCTTTATGCATTGCATCACGAAGTTTATTCAGCTCTTCCAATGCGTCCTGCATATCCACTGAATGAATGGAGTCTGGGATGAAAGTACAGCATGTTGTGTTCAGCAGAACACAAACTCCTCCCTGTGAACCAGTAAGCAAGTCTAAAACCATGCGATTTTGCATCACCATGGTACGTAAAGCATCTATTTCAGTGTTTTGAGCTGCTACTATTTTTTAGTTACATTCATGAACAGACCCAATCGATAATTCAGAGTTTCAATCATTAATGAATTTTTTCCCACTCCTATCCAGGGGAACAATGAATGTGCTATTTTATCTCCTACAGACCACAATTTTTTGGTCCTTTAGTACATCCGAGCCCCACATGTGATCATGTGGTAACACATCTGGGTATATCAATCTCCTCCGTCTGGTGCTGCCATTCTTCTCTGTGGAGGTCCTACCACATATGTATGGTCAGTCACCTGGGTAGGTGCACACACACCACCCCAATTTGGTGGGAGACTCATGTACAGTCTGGAACCATAAAGCCAATAGATGTCATCATACACCGGAGTACCATTTATAGGTGGTAGCAAAAACTTACTAACATAAGCACATGATTCATCCGTTCCCCATGGACAGGAGCCTGTATAATTACATCCCCGTCCAATGTGATGAAGATAAGTACCATCCACATATTATGTTTTGGTTAGGCTTAAATTATTTGATAAAACATACATTTGGGTACACAGACGTTTCTTAATTTTACCTACATTTTTATTCCCTGTCCCGTAAAAGCAAATTGGGAATGGCCGTTGTGATGACAATTTAACGTGATGATATTTTTGCATTTCCCTTCAGTCTAGTCAATGGAGCAGCACTTGGGCACGCTTGTACGTCCTCTGTTGAAATCCCTATCATATAAGTGGTTGCACTGAGGCAAGTGGTGTTACATCTTATCAGATTTGCTGAGAACTGCTGCCCCCGAAATACAGTTTGATTATGCATCCGTATGATAAGACATTCTGTCACCCTAGCAGGGTACGGTTTAGCCGTCAGAGCTGGGTGTGTTGAGGATATAGGTATCTGTGAACAAACATAACAATTAGTAACGTAATTCCATTCCACCAGGCCAGGAATCCGAGGAGCACGAAACACACTAAGATCACAACGCAACCGGCTGCCCTACCAACAGTCCGGCAGCGGCGGCGCTGAGCACGCCGCTCCGGGGTCTGCTGTAGTTCAGTCATGATTGCTAGGATACAGTGTTGTTAACCACCTCACCTAATAGTGCAAGGATCTCCCTGCTTCACTGGCATTGAGACAATCTATTGCTAATTAAATAGACTCCCTTTGTAGCCAGACTTCCCCTTCCACTGTGGAGGCCGCCAACACACGCTGTATCTTACAGTGATGTATCCACGTTGATCTCTCCGCTATCTTTACTGCAGTTGGTGTTGTTAACAGCACTTGGTATAGACCTTCCCAACGAGGACTGGACTCTGATGAACACCCAGTCTCCTGGCTAGACTACTGGAAGGCCGTCCTGTGGAAGATCAAAATTATTCGGCAGTAAATGTGTTTAAGTTATCTCTTTCTGTGTTAATGTCTTTTCATAAAATTTGCTAATGTTTGTTCCTCATCTGCTGTTTTAGTATCCATGTCAAAATTGGTAGACGATATGGTCGTCCATAAAGTATCCCAAATGGTGTTAACCCTGATGGTGTTGGTGTTATTCTCATATACAATTTTACTAGGTCCAACATTCAATCCAGGTTTGTTTTGTCTCTTCTATACATTTCCTTAATCTTATTTTTATTGCGCCCTTTTATGTGCCCTTTGTCCTTTCCACTAATCCGGCACTGTGTGGTTGATAAGCACAATGATTTTTGAGATTGACCTGTAGCGCTTCTCCTACGTATTGCACTATTGTATTAACAAAATGCGCTCCATTATCTGAATAGACTGTTTCTGGTATTCCAAATCATGGAATGATGTCTTTGCACAATGCCTTAGCCACTGTAAGTGCACCTGCATGTTTTGTAGGGAACAATTCTACCCATTTTGAGAAGGCATCAATTATGACTAAACAAAATTCCTTCCCTTCATGTTTACTCAGCTGTATATAATCCATATGAATCACTTGAAAGGGATATTGTGGTGTTGGAAATTTGCCTCTTTGGGGTCTCAAATTGCCTTGTGAGTTGTGTTTTGCACATGTCATGCATGCTCTACAATGCTGTTTTGCATATGCATCGAACCCATAAAGACAAAAAATAGATTGCAATTGCGATATCATACCCCCTGATGAGACATGCGTCACGCCATGGCTCATAATAGCTGCCCATTTAAACATATTTTTTGGCAATATGGGTTTCTTTTGTGGTCATATCCGGAGGGGTGTCATATAGGAGAAAAATAGAAAGAGCTGTTGCCGCCTTTGCGGTTTTGTCAGCAACGTCATTTCCTTTTGAAACACTGTCAGAGCCTTTGGTGTGAGCCGCACATTTGCATATAGCAATTTGTTGAGGCAACTTCACAGCTTGCAGTAGGGCAGTTAGGAGAGTGGCATGAGTCACTGGCTTTCCAGATGATGTCACCATTCCACGCTCCTCCCACAGTTTTGCAAACACATGCACTGTGCTGAAAGCGTACTGGCTGTCTGTATAAATTGATACAGCCGTACCTTTAAACAGATAGCAAGCTGCAGTTAAAGCAACTAATTCAGCTGCTTGTGCTGAAAATGACGATGGCAATGAAGCAGAATCCAATACTTCTGAATTTGTGACAACAGCATATCCAGATTGTGTTTGTCCATAAGCTTTGTCAGTGGAAGAACCATCCACATACACAATTGTACTGTTTGGGATGGGTGTGTCCTGGAGGTCTGGGCGTGCTTTCGTACAGACCGTAGCTACATCAAGACAATTGTGCGGCTCACCATCCTCAGGTAAGGGTATCAATGTGGATGGATTCAATGTCGTACAGCGCTCTACCGTAAGGTGTGGTTGTGATAATAGCAAGGACATGCACGAAAGATGTCTTGCTGGGGACAAAAGGCTCATTTTTGTCTGCAACAGAAGTGCAGAAACTGCATGTTGAACTTCCAGTGTCAACTGATGGAATAGAACAACATTACTGCTACTTTGAACAGCCATAAAGGCTGCAACAACAGCCTGTACACATGGTGGTAGAGCACTTGCCACTGCATCCAATTTAGATGAGTAGTAGGCAACTGGCCTTAATTTTGAGCCATACACTTGAACCAAAACACTAGTCATGGACTCATTCTTACAATCAGCTGTTTGAATGAATGGTTTACTATAATCTGGTAGTGCCAAAACTGTGGATGACACTAATGTTTGTTTTACTTTTACAAAAGCTTCCTCAGCTTCTTTGTTCCATTCCAACACGGTTGACATTGAAATATCATCCTTGTACATCAAATCAGAAAGTGGACTAGTCAATTCTGCATAGCAGGGAATCCATGCCCTGCAGTAATTAGTCAGTCCAAGAAATGACATCATCTGCTTTTTGGTTTGTGGTTTTGGAGCGTGCAAAATTGCTTCCTTCCTGTCAGACAGGATAGTACGCCCTGTGGCTGATAATTCATGTCCTAAATATTTTACTTTATCCCTACACAACTGAACTTTGTTTTTACTCACTTTGTGGCCATTATCAAATAAGAAACATAATAATGCTACTGTGTCAGTTATGCAGTTTTCTCGTGTGTCAGAGGCAATCAAAATGTCATCAACATACACTAATAGTTGGCTATCTGCCGGTGGAACGAAATTGGCTAAACATGCTGACATGACTTGAGAATAAATAGTTGGACTGTCTGCGTAACCCTGCGGTAATCTGGTAAATGTATATCGTTGTCCTTTAAAGGTAAAAGCAAACCAGAATTGACTATCTGGGTGTACTGGTACAGAAAAAAAAAAAAAAATGCATTACTGATATCTATTACAGAAAAACAACTAGAATTTAATCTCAATGAGCTTAACAGTGTGTGCGGATCTGGTACACATGGTGCTCTTTTAATCACAGCAGCATTTACTGCCTGCAGATCTTGAATCTATCTCCATCCCACTGAGGGCGGAGCCTTTTTTTACAGGAAATATGGGTGTGTTACATGGTGAATCTGGACATGGCACTATTACTCCTGCTGTTAATAAATTCTCTATTACCGGCCTGATTCCTTCAATTGCATCAGGTTTCAATGGATACTGTCTTACACATGGTCTGTATTCTGTTTTTGGTCTTATAACTACAGGTTGTGCATTTTTTATCAGTCCTACGTCTGAAGGACCTGTTGTCCACAATCCTGATGGTACAGAAGAGAGAAGATCATCCTCTTCAGGACTCAACTGAAACACTCAGGATTGTGAAGTGGACACATTAATGTGTGTTCCAGCTGTCAGCACCAATGAGACATTAACTGGCACTTTATACAATTTAGTTGATGGACTGAACTCCGTTCGTGGTCCAACTCTGCTCCAATCAGTGGCTGACAAAGCTGTTATGACTGTCAGTCCCAATTCTTGCCATTCTGTCAAATATGGTTTACAAAGTGACACATGTAATGGCATACCTGTGAATCTCAATTTTAAAACATCTTCAGTGGCACCTGTTACTGTTATGACAGCTGTTGAGTTGCCATCATGAATCAAATCGGTCATTGTCAGCTTCACAGGTGAAACATTTTTCAATTTGTTTTCATACACTGGTGTTCCTGGCAATATGCCACTATGGACTCTAAATACACTCTCAAATCTGCATCTAAACTCTATCCATGGCTCTCCTTCTTTCTGAGTTGTCCTGGTAATTTCAGTATAATTTATCTTTGGTCCTAACACACCTTTTGCACGTGTAATCATAGCTTCCACTCTTGTTTTCAAGACTGGATCATCATGTGGCAATGGTACGCCATCCTGGTCTGCAGGATTCCAGTCTCCGCGTATCTGACTCCATTTTAGGGCCACATGCTTTCATCCACACCTGTTGGACTTCAGGTCCACTAAGGTGGTAAGAACTTCTAATGTTTTCTATATCCTGCATAAATCCCTCGATATCGACATGTGGCGATGGTATCATGTCGACTGCTGCTTTGATATTATCAGCATTCCATGTTCGATATACGAGCATGGTTGATCGCTGTCCTGCTGTTCCTGCACGAGGATTTGGTACTTCTATCATAGGATAGGCATCTCCCTGGTCACTGTGTTCCACCATGGGAGGGGCCGTGGGCACTTTCGCTTGACTGCGTGTTTGTGGTTTTTCTGGTTTTTCTGGTTTTTCACTTTTTACCTTAGGTTTTACTGCCAAATCATACTGTGGTGGCGGTACATCGTCATCCTCTGGTAGAGGAGATAAAGGTGTTGTTGTCACCGACGATCCAGCCAGCGGTGATTGTTGAGGCTGTTCTGGTTCTCTGTGCTGAATTATCACATCTTCTTCTGCCTTACCTACAGCTTTCTTTTTCCTTGCTTTTTCTAATCGTCGCTTCTCTGCTCCCTTCTGTCTGTTCTCTGCTTCCTCCTCCCAAAATGCCACTAAATCTGCCCCTACTTTCTGCATCTTTTTCTCATCACCTTTATGTTGCTGTTCTAACTCCTTCTTTAGCTTCTGTATGCTGATCAGGTTCAGTCGTCCGTCAAAGTCATGTTTATTAATCCAGGTCTCCAATTTTTTGTTGTTTTTGGATTTTTTGCTTCCATAAATTTCCAGTCGTCAGTTGATAAATTTCCCTTATTTATAGACGTCTTACCCCCCATTTTTATTATCCCTTGTTATAATTTGGACTTCAGACGGGGGCACACCTAGGGTGTTCTAAATCTGAAGTTTTCACACTTTCTTTGGACGTGACAATTAATTTGCCGTCGTGTGGTTGATTCCTTTCACCTCCCCGTAGGAAGCGGAATCACTTGCCTCTGCTTCCACACGCACGGTTGTCACTAACGTTGTCCAAAGTATTACACTTTCACACAGTTATTTACACTTACACAAAACACTATTTACACATAAAAACACTTCTAATAATCGTACGCGTATTCTTATGCCAGGGGAGCTCGCCCTCCCGTGAAATTTAACTAATGTCCTGCATTAGGGGACTCCGCCGTCCCTGCCAAATTTAACTACTTTTTTTACAGTGCACGTATTTCTACCCGGGATTTCCTTTACGTATTAAAACAGAGGAGTCCGTATCCTCCTTCCGGAATTTAACTACTTGCGTCCCTCGCAACCGTAGAGGAGTCCGCCCTCCTTACAGAGTTTAACTGTGTTTCATTAACAGACGATTCTGTATCATCGCTTACGGAGTTTAACTGTTTTATGTGATCACTTTTATCCCCTACCGGTACGCGTATATAAACAGAGGAGTCCGCACCCTCCTTACAGAGTTTAACTGCTTTGCATTAACAGACGATTCTGTATCATCGCTTGCGGAATTTAACTGTTTATGTGATCTGATCACCACTCACTCAGTACTGTTTACAAAGAAATTCTACTCACTGACTCGACTTCCTGTCTGTCTTCTTCGGGAAAATCTCGTCAACCAGACAATGCCAACGGTGGCCGACAATGGCAGACACGATCAATCGATCGGACCTTGGCCAAGGATTTACGTCTGGACTTGACGACCTCCGCTGGACACCTCCGGTATTGTTGAGATCCCGGACGAGCCCCCAGTCAATGTTGGGTATTTTCTCCTCCAAACATTTTTAAAACCTTTAACAAGACAAACAGAGTCAAGAAACACCAGTGAGACAGAAAGTCAAATTTTACACGCGGAGTGCGGCCAGGCTGTACACCAAGGCTACACTAAAGTCTGGCCTGCTTTTCCGCTCTTTTTATTAAGAGACGCCCTCATCACATAAACAAAAAACTTGTCCTAAGGGTGGGGGTGATGACGCAAGACAAGTTTCTTCCCGTAACATAAACGCATACGTCAATAAGTGCAGCTGTAAGGAAGGACACTTTCTTTTACACAGGTCAGCACATCTCGTTCGTCTGTTGCAGTTATCAGCTGTTCTGCATCTGCCTGAAGTGTCCTGTCCTTCACACTCCTTCACACTAAGCACCACATCACAACAGTCAAAACGTTCTCTTACTCCCAGTCGTTAGAGGCTGCGAAAACAAAGTTATATTATAATAATAAGTACATCCAGCCCTTCATTCCCAGCTCAGATTGACCCCAGAGTGCTAAAACAAAATTGAATTCTCAGGCTTGGTTAAGACAGGTGCAAAACAGCACAACACCATTCTCATGAGAAAGAAGACAAAGCTAAAACAAGGTTGAATAACACATACATTCTCAGGGTGAAGTGCAAACAGCACAACACCGTTTTCATAAGAAAGAAGACGAAGGTACAAATGTTTAACAGTGATAACATATATATATATATATAAAATCCTTAACAGCTATGGCCTAATCCGTCCTTTTTACCCAAGAGAATGTCAACCTTTCATGTTAACTAGTCAGTTTCCTTGGCTGTATATGCCCCGCATACTGATCCAGGTTCCCTGTGTCCTGTCCGAATGTTGAAGCAGTACATTAGTGCGACTGCCGGGATCCGGAAAATGGATGCCCTGTTTGTGTGTTATGGTGATCACAAAAGAGGCTGTGCTGTCTCAAAGCAGTGACTCTCACATTGGGTCGTGGAGGCCATTTTACAAGTATACAGGTCCAGAGGTCTTCAGCCTCCTAAGGTTTCGTGCCATTCCACCAGAGAGGTGTCCACCTCCTGGGCTGCACTGAGAGGTGTCCCTTTGAGTGATATTTGTGCTGCTGCTACATGGGCTTCGTCCTGTACCTTCGCCCGCTATTACAGACTGAATGTGGCTGCTCCTCCTGTGGTGACTTCGGCGGTGTTGTCTGCCTCCACTCCCCACTGCTGATGCGAGGTGAGTGTGACTCTTCTTGACCTTGTTGGTATTAAGTCATCCTGTTGCTAAAGCACCACCCTCTGGCGGTCAGGAGGAATGAAATAGAGCAAGAGTTACAAAGGTAACTACGGTTCTATGAATTCCGGATGACCACCAGAGTTGCTTGTCACTCAGACTCTTGCGAGTTCATTCCGAAAAGAAGCAAGCGCTGGGTGCGTCTCATATATAAAGACAATCAGTGATGTCACCCAGGTCACATCCAATGGCGTGACTTTGTTGGTATATATTCTCGACCTCTGCTGTGCACATGTAGTTATACAGGTGCTAAAGCACCGCCCTCTGGCGGTCATCCGGAATTCATTGAACCGTAGTTACATTCGTAACTCTCTATTTGAACACCCTGCGGTTTTGCAAGTTCTCCCACTTACAAATCATGGAGGGGTCTGAAATTTTCATCTTAGGTGCATGTCCACTGTGAGAGACAATCTAAAAAAAAAATCCGGAAATCACAATGTATGATTTTTTTAAATAATTTGTTTGTATGTTACTGCTGCAAATAAGTATTTGATCTCCTACCAACAAGCAAGAATTCTGGCTCACACGGACCTGTTAATTTTTCTTTATGAAGTCCTCTTATTCTGCACTCTTTACCTGTATTAATTGCACCTGTTTGAACTTGTTACCTGTATAAAAGACACCTGATCACACACTCAAACAATCACATGCCAACCTGTCCACCATGGCGAAGACCAAAGAGCTGTCTAAGGACACCAGGGACAAAACTGTAGACCTACACAAGGCTGGGATGGACTACAGGACAACAGGCAAGCAGCTTGGTAGAAGACAACAACTGTTATGATTATTTATTAGAAAGTGGAAGAAACACAAGATGACTGTCAATCTCCCTCGGTCTGGGATTCCATGCAAGCTCTCACTTTGTGGGGTAAGGATGATTCTGAGAAAGCTCAGAACTACACAGGAGGATCTGGTCAGTGACCTGAAGAGAGCTGGGACCACAGTCACAAAGATTACATTAGTAACACATGATGCTGTCACAGTTTAAAATCCTGCAGGGCAGCAAGGTCCCCCTGCTCAAGCCAGCACATGTCCAGGCCCGTTTGAAGTTCACCAGTGACCATCTGGATGATCCAGAGGAGGCATGGGAGAAGGTCATGTGGTCAGATGAGACCAGAATAGAGCTTTTTGGAATCAACTCCACTGACCATGTTTAGAGGATGAGAACAACCCCAAGAAAACCATCCCAACCGTGAAGCATGAGGGTGGAAACATCATACTCTGGGGGTGCTCTTCTGCAAAGGGGACAGGACGACTGCACCATACTGAAGGGAGGATGGATGGGGTCATGTATTGCGAGATTTTGGCAAAAAACCTCCTTCCCTCAGTAACAGTATTGAAGATGGGTCATGGCTGGGTCTTCCAGCATGACAATGACCCCAAACACAGAGCCAGGGCAACTAAGGAGGGGCTCCATAAGAAGCATTTCAAGGTCTTAGAGTAGCCTGGCCAGTCTCCAGACCTGAACTCAATAGAAAATCTTTGGAGGGAGCTGAAACTCCAAACCTGAAGATCGAGAGAAGATCTGTATGGAGGAGTGGACCAAAATCCCTGCTGCAGTGTGTGCAAACCTGGTGAAAAGTGACCAAAGTGACCTGGTACCAAAAACATCCAGTCATTGCCTGAGGTCATTGGATAGCATCTATTCACACTGGTATTAAATCAGAGGAATCAGCTATTGCTTTGGTTACAATGAAAACTTGCACCCAGTTAGTCCTTCGTGGTACGTGGCTGGAAACCACAGGATTAATCAATTAGTGAAACAGAAGACAAAAAAAAAAAAAAAAAAAATTACCTTTGATAAATCAAGTCATTTATCATAGAAAACTCTAAGGATGTGACTAGATGCAGCCTCTTAAAAAAAAAAAAATAATAATAATAATAATAATAATGATGTGTCCAAATGTGTCCCTGTAAATTACGCTGCTTCATAATTTTAGTAATTTGAAAACACAAAGCTCTGAGGAAATATATTTTCAGAATTTTCTGACATTTAACAGAGCAACTATGATTCTTTCAACTGCTCCTTTTTTATGCAGGGGGCACTACATTTAAAAAAAACACGTGGATTTGGCATAGGTTTAGCAGGCACCCTTCCTGATGTAACAGCAGTTGTACAAGGAGCACAAGTGGACATTCTCCACTCACAGAAGCCAAGCGTTCTTCCAGAGTTGTGTCTTGGTGGCTTCCCTCACTTGTCTCCTTCCAGCATGGACATTTAGCTTTTGAGAACTGCCTACCTGACACAGATTTACTATAAAGTACCACAGTTTGTATTTCTGAATGATTGATGTAAATGAAGTCTAAGAAATAGTCACTGATTTGGAAATGTTCATGTTTTCATATAATGTTCATGGGCTGATTATAGTGATTTTTTAAAGGTTATTTTTGGTTATTTATGTTATTTTATTGATGGTGGTATTTATTTTTGTGGCTTTTATTGTGTAAAGGCTGGTCCTGTTTTTATTGTCTGTGCAGGTGAGCCCCCTCATGCACCAAACTAAATTTTTCCGAAAGGAGATGATTAATAAAGAACTTTGAACTTTGTTTTCATCCCCTGACGTTTCTTGGAAAATGCTGCAGGCCTTACTTTAGGAAATTACGTATGATCTGACTAGTCGACTAATCGGAAAAATAATCATTGACTAGTCTATCAAAATAGTCATTTGTGGCAGCCCTACTGTAGACCCAGCACATCTGTAGGTGATGTCTCTGAAAATACAAAAGACCACAGTGGATGATCTTTTAAGACTTTTATACTTATACCACTGTCACACATAGCTGGAATCACGCAGAATGGCGTGGGAATTATGAATCGGCGCACATCTGAAAAGTGTCGGATTTCAGTTCCAAAACATTCTGACACCCATCTTCGGAAGTCCACACATTTGGTCAAAATCAGACCGTGGCCCCGAGTGTGATGCACATGTTCAAAAGCCTCCGGGCACCACCGAAATGGGACACCTATCGACAGCGATCCATGTGCAATCTGATGACCATCTGGCCACAATTTACATATTCCAATGGTGGCAGAACGGGATCCAAAATGATTTGAGTACATACGAGGGAACCTTGAGATGGATCTGGCACCGCAAAGCCTGTCGGTATGACCTGCACATGCCACGTATAATAATGTCCACCCCCGGAGCGCAAAGGAACTGTTAAAATGTATGTGGCAGGCTTCATCATGATAATAATTATGAATTATTATCATGTACAGGGAATGTGAACAGCGGCTATCAAACCGAAAGCTTCGTGCGCTACTGCACGCATACAGCCGCAAATCTGAACAGGCTGTTTTATCCACAACAGACCTTACAGTACAGATATTTGTCCATTCCTTCCCATGGGCAACTTAAATAATGTGAACTTTGTCTCCATCATAACACGGACAGCTGCGCATCTGTGGTGCGCAGTAATGCCTCACTGCACGTGTCAGGCTTGGAGCTGAACGGATCTCACGTTGTAATAAATGATCACCTTCTAACTCTGTAGGAGATCTGACATGGTACTGGTGTGCCAGGCCGTGACAGCATGAATAAACATGAATCTCACCTCCAACAGCGGTCCAGGAGTGTTCCACAGCGCCAACCTGGACGTTAAAATCCTCTCACCCAAAATGACAAATTTAATCCCATGTGATAATCCAACCATCGCAGTGTCCAGAGTTGCGTTGTGCTCCTGAAGTGAGCAAACAAGAAAAAAGAAAGTTCCCTGGAAAGGCCCCATTTGAAGCATGGGACTGCATGGCCAACTGCCAGCAAACTTTGAGCAAAGCTGTCCAGTGGCACCCGCGCACTTAGTGGACCATGCAGCATTATGCGCGCGCATACACACACACACACACACACACACACACACACACACACACACACACACACACACACACACACAGCTGAGTGAAAACTGCAGCCCCACGTGTGTGCGATGACCGCAGCACACACACATGCCCTGCATGCGGGAGGAACACAGCGCTCCGATCACATGATTGCCATCCAGACATTTGGACACTGGACAGTCTGCAGCGCCTTTTACGGCCATTTGACAGCAGTTTGTGTCATCTACCTGTTGTCTACATGCGCTTTGGATGCTATCGTGCAAGTGTGGACGAGGTACTCTGGAAGCTTTCCGACAGGGCTGAACACGCCTCTTTTCTTCCTGACTGTGTTGGATTATGGCAATATTTGCCGTTTTGGGCATGGTTCCTCCACGTTCTTGCTATATGTGATGGGGTTTTAGTCTTTGCGTATGAAGTCTTGTAATTATAAATCCTCTTATGGGCCTTTCACACTGAATACGTCAGATGCATCAAATATAGGTCTAAAAAGCATTATTTTCAATGAGAAGCGTTGCTTTTTAGATGCGTCAGATGCGTCGCGTCAAAAGCCGAGCTAAACTGACTCTTCTGACGGGAGCGCACTTTGCCGCTTGTCAGCAGGCTGACGCAGTCAAAGTTCAATCCAATCCAACTTTCGACACTCTGAGCTGTGACGTACCTTTGCGTTATCCAAACAGGAACGACGCGTCAGGCCAAAACACGGAAGACTAGTGGCAGAAACCACTGATCTCTACAAAATAGATCAGTGTAGAAACCACTGATCTCTAAAAAAACAAACGTGTCACAGGACTGCTCATTTATGGAGCAGTTTTCTGAAGAAAAATTATTGGAAATGTTTTTTGTTGTTGTTTGTTACCTCAGAATTTCTGATTACTGTTAAAAAAAAATTAGAACACTTGTAATTAAAATAGCTAAATAAATCAATAAATGGTTCTTTAGAAACCTTTCATCTGTAACATTCACTTGGAACTTGCCTGCTTTTCAGAAATGCTCTAGCAGATGGTGTTTTAACACATCTCTTTTACAGGACTCAGAGTTCAACAGTTACTTTAAGAGAGAGTGGACATCCTTCCTTGAAATAAATGACTCCCCAAAGTCTTCACCAACAATACTCTGGGAAACTTGGAAAGCTGTTCTGCGAGGTAAAATAATATCATTCTCTGCCTATAAAAAGAAAGTAGAAAAGGAAAAACAAACACAGCTAGAAATGAAAATTAAAGAATTGGAGACAATTAATGCAACAAAACCAACTGAAATTATACACAGAGAACTCAGAAAAAATAAACTTTTGCTAAATGAAATAATTAACAAACAAAATCTATTCCTTATTCATAGACTGAGGCACGAATCATTCCACCATAGCAATAAATCCGGCAAATACCTAGCAAACCAAATAAAAAGAAATAAAGAAAAAACAACAATAAATTCCATCATGAGCTCGGCAGGGGAGCCAACCAGTGCTTTACAAGAAATAAATAAAATATTCCAAGACTATTACACAAATTTGTACTCCTCTGATTTGAACCCAAGTCAAGAAGACATAAATCAATTTCTCAACAACATTCATTTACCAAAGCTTAACACAGAACAAACAAATGCATTAGAATGATCAATTTCAGAAAAAGAACTTTACTCCGCTCTTAACTTAATGCCCACCAGGACCTGATGGCTTCCCTGATGAGTTCTACAAACACTTTTGGTCAATCTTATCTCCATTATTTATGAGAACAATAGACGAAATAAAACAAAATCTCAAATTCCCAACACACAAGAACACAGCTCTTATATCACTTCTCCCCAAACCCAATAAAGACCCCACCCTGGCATCAAATTATCGCCCAATTTCACTCATCAATGTAGATCTCAAAATCATCAGTAAAGCTCTAGCCCTCAGAATTGAAAAAGTCATACCATATATTATTCACCCTGACCAAACAGGCTTTATCAAAGTTCAATTCAATTCAATTTTATTTATATAGCGCCAAATCACAACAAACAGTTGCCCCAAGGCGCTTTATATTGTAAGGCAAGGCCATACAATAATTACGTAAAAACCCCAAAGGTCAAAACGACCCCCTGTGAGCAAGCACTTGGCGACAGTGGGAAGGAAAAACTCCCTTTTAACAGGAAGAAACCTCCAGCAGAACCAGGCTCAGGGAGGGGCAGTCTTCTGCTGGGACTGGTTGGGGCTGAGGGAGAGAACCAGGAAAAAGACATGCTGTGGAGGGGAGCAGAGATCGATCACTAATGATTAAATGCAGAGTGGTGCATACAGAGCAAAAAGAGAAAGAAACACTCGGTGCATTATGGGAACCCCCCAGCAGTCTAAGTCTATAGCAGCATAACTAAGGGATGGTTCAGGGTCACCTGATCCAGCCCTAACTATAAGCTTTAGCAAAAAGGAAAGTTTTAAGCCTAATCTTAAAAGTAGAGAGGGTGTCTGTCTCCCTGATCCGAATTGGGAGCTGGTTCCACAGGAGAGGAGCCTGAAATTAACGACGTCATCATCACAGGTCTTCACATCAAACCACGGTCCTACGCACGGGCGGTAACAGATGAGAGCGGAGGGGAGCCCAGTGAACAGGAGGTCAGCTCTGTGGAAAAACAGGTTGCTGATTTCCTCCTATCTTAAGGTATAGAAATGGATTTAAATAACATTGAAGCGTGCCACCCTCTGCCCCGGAGAAATGACGGTGATAAACGAACCGTCATCATGAGATTCATCAACAGAAAACACAAAACAGCACTGTTAAAACAAGGAAGAAAACTGAAAGGGACAAACGTATTCATCAATGAACATCTCACCAAACGGAATGCCGACATCGCCAGGAAAGCACGCTTCTTGAAGAAACAGGGAAAAATCCAGCACACATGGACTTCAAACTGTAAAATATTCATCAAACTGAACGGATCACCAGAACAAGCAAAAGTCATGGCAATAAGGAACATCGAGGAGCTGGACAAATATGAACAATAAGGTATGAGGACACAAACACATCACAACACCATGACACAGACCAGAGGAACCTATTCATCTACTACCTATTCATCTACATCTGGAGACAAGAAGGCTATAACTCAAAGGATTGCTGATCATGGAAAAGTAGAACTGAGAACATTTAAATACACAGACCACAATGTACTGGACTTGGAGCACGATATAGACCCGGACAATAATTTCTTCTCAAATATCAATGACAGTTGTTGCTATTATACAGATGAACAGTTTAATCGGATCATTAAAACGGATAACAAATTATCAATAATCCATTTCAACAGCAGAAGTCTATATGCAAACTTTAACAACATTAAAGAATATTTAAGTCAGTTTAAAAAAATATTTAACATAATTGCTATATCAGAAACATGGATCAATGAAGATAAAGGAATGGATTTTGAACTGGATGGATATGAATTTAATTGTGTAAACAGAAAAAATAAGAGTGGAGGAGGAGTGGCTGTGTATGTGGATAAGAACATGGATTATAAAATAGTAGACAATATGACAACTGTGATTGATAACTTATTAGAATGTATAACTATTGAAATATGTGAAGAAAAAAGCAAAAATGTATTAGTCAGCTGTATATATAGAGCACCAGGATCTAGTATTGAAACATTCACTGACTGTATGGGAAAAATGTTCTCAAAAACTAATCAAAAAACTGTGTTCATTTGTGGTGACTTAAATATTGATCTGCTCAATCCAAATAAGCATAAAATAACAGATGAATTTATCAGTATAATGTACAGTATGAGTTTATATCCAAAAATCACCAGGCCAAGCAGAATTACATCCCATAGTGCCACCTTAATTGATAATATATTCAGCAATGATATTGAGAATAACACTGTGAGTGGATTATTAATCAATGACATTAGTGATCATCTACCAGTTTTCATCGTTTATAATAGAAACCATCGGCGGAATCAGCCAGAGGAGAAAATAAAATACAGGCGAGTGCGGACAGAGGAAAACATGAACACACTAAAGAAGGATTTACAGGAGCAAAACTGGGAAAAGGTATACAGTGAAAGTGATGTTGATAGTGCATATGAAACTTTTTTACAAATATTTACATCATTATATGATAAAAATTGTCCAATTAAACAAGACTACAGAAAACAAAAAATCCAAGCTCGACCATGGATGACGAAAGGGTTACGAAATGCATGTAATAAGAAAAATACACTGTATAGAGAATTCATAAAACTAAAGACTAAAGAGGCAGAAAATAGATATAAGAAATACAAAAATAGATTAACTAATATTATACGGGTATGTAGGAAGGAATATTATAGTAACATATTATATAATAACAAAAACAATATTAAAGGAATATGGGATATATTAAATAGCATTATCAAAAATGGTAATAAAAAACAGAGTTACCCTCAGTATTTCATTGATAATAATGTCAAGAAGGAAAATAAGGATGAGGTAGTCAACGGTTTTAATAATTTTTTTGTAAATATTGGACCAAGCTTGGCAGAAAAAATTCCCGATTCCCAACCTGAGGATTGGGATAATAATCTCATAGAAAGAAATCCCTGTTCAATGTTCCTCACAGCAGTGGATGGAAATGAAATTATAGACATTGTGAATAATTGTAAATATAAAACATCTGTTATATGGCTGGGGGGGCCTGGCTGCCGGTTTGTTTGTCTTTTTGTTTTCCTCCCAGGTGGCGTGCATTTGGGACTGAGTGGCTGTGTTGCTGAGGCTGTCAGGACCTCACCCTGATCACCTGCGACTCGTCAGGACTCACAGCTGAGGTGCATCTGGATGGATTGGAGCATGTTGGCATTTAAGACTGGAGTGCACAGTGTGTATTTGCCAGAGACTCGACCTTGTGACCAGACGGGTGAGATCGTCGTCTCGGGAGCCATCTCATCAGCAGCGGATGCTGAGAAACGTCCAGGTTTGATGCACAGTCTGTGAAAGAGGAGGGGGTGAGGTCTCACGCTCGTCAGCACACTTCCTGAGGTACGTTAGATTTTGTGACTAACAGTTATACAGTCAGTAAATGTGGTGTCCCTCACACCTTATTGTATTGAGCTGTTTGTTAGTCATGTATCAGCTTCCACTGCGGTGGAGTTTTGTGAACTGGATGTTCCATGCCTGCAGGTTGGAAGCTGATCAGCAATCAAGCCAGGAAGTGTTTGCTGTTTGTACACCTTTAAGTGTTCTGTGTGTAGAGTGTGGACTCACATAATGGTTCCTTCTTTCACAGACTCGGTTGTTGCGGCCACCTGGGGGGTGTCGGCGGGGTCCTTGGGTCCGAAACAGCTTCTGGCTCCGGACCGTTAGCGCTGCTGGGAGCGCACCACGCCAGACCGCACCTTTCTGTATTATCACTGTTATGTATTAAATTCAGTTAGCCTTTGTACCGTGCTCTGCTTATTTCATACTGGGTCCTTCAAACGCTGGTCGGTTCTCCGAGCTGCGTCCGACACATAACAACATCTACCGATTTAAATGAAATTGATATGGTGGTGGTAAAACAGGTCATTGAATGGATTGTAGAACCATTAACATACATCTGTAACTTATCATTTCAAACCGGTAAATTTCCCAATCAAATGAAAATAGCTAAGGTTGTGCCGCTGTATAAGACTGGGGATAGACACCACTTCACAAATTATAGACCTGTTTCTTTGCTTCCACAATTTTCCAAATTATTAGAAAAGTTATTCAATAATAGATTAGACAAATTCATAAATAAACATAAATTACTTACTGATAGTCAATATGGATTCAGAGCACATAGTTCAACATCACTTGCATTAATAGAATCAGTTGAGGAGATTACAAACGCCATAGACCACAAACTACATTCAGTTGGAATATTTATAGACCTTAAAAAGGCTTTTGATACAATTAATCATGACATATTAATCAATAAACTTGAACAGTATGGGATTAGGGGGTTGGTGTTGCACTGGGTGAGAAGCTACTTAAGTAACAGAAAACAGTTTGTGAAGTTGGGGGAATATACATCATCATGCTTGGACAATGCTTGTGGCGTCCCACAGGGGTCAGTATTGGGTCCAAAACTGTTTCTAATTTATATAAATGATATTGTCAATGTTTCCAAAATATTAAAATTAGTATTATTTGCAGATGACACAAGCATTTTTTGTTCAGGGGGGGATTTGCAGGAGTTACTGAGGAGGATCAGTATAGAAATGGGAAAATTGAAAATATGGTTTGACAGAAACAAATTATCATTAAACTTAAGTAAAACAAAATACATGTTATTTGGCTATTGTAATACAGACATACAGGTTCAGTTACAAGTCGAGGGGGTAGATATTGAAAGGGTACATGAAAATAAGTTTCTGGGGGTGATAATAGATGATAAGATAAACTGGAAGACTCATATAAAACATATACAAAGTAAACTGTCAAGAAGCATTTCAGTTCTAAACAAAGCGAAACATATTCTGGACCACAACTCACTCCGCATTCTTTACTGCTCACTGGTTTTACCATATTTACAGTACTGTGCAGAGGTATGGGGTAATACTTATAAAGGTACAACACAATCACTATCAGTAATGCAGAAAAGAGCTATAAGAATTATTCATAATACTGGCTATAGAGATCATACAAATCCACTATTTTTACAATCCAAATTCTTAAAATTCACAGACTTGGTTCATTTTCAAACAGTACAAATTGTGTATAAAGCAATAAACAATTTACTTCCAGCAAATATTAAAAATATGTTTTTTAACAGATCAGGGGATTACAGTCTGAGGGGGAAATTTAATTTAAAGCATCAGTGGGCACGAACAACATTAAAAGGTTTCTGTATTTCTGTCTGTGGGGTGAGGATGTGGAACAGATTGGGAGTGGGGCTCAAGCAATGTCCAAGCATGAACCAGTTCAAACAGCGGTACAAAAATATGTTTTTTTCTGGGTATAGGGAGGAGGAAGGGTAATGAGGGTTAGGGTGTTTTTGTTTTTTGCTTCGGCTTGTAAATATATAGTATTTTGTATGTAAGTAGGTATGTGTAGGTGTATATTTATGTTTGTATATATATATGTGTATATATGTATATGTGTATATATGTGTATGTATATGTGTATGTATGTTGATGTGTGAATGTATATATGTATGTGTATATATATGTATATATATATATATATTGATATCGGTTTAGGTGTGTAGGAATCTATGTGTATATGTGGCAAAGGGTATTACTGGTTGTGGGGAAGAAGGGGTAGGGATAAATAAGCTGATGCTTCACCCTACCCCTTTTCGGACATGTTGGGTACACAGTAGGAACTTTTTTGTTGTTGTCTTTACTGATCTATCTTGTAATTGTTGTTGTATCAAATGTTCGAAATAAACAGTTTTCATTCATTCATTCAAAGCTGAAGGCTCTGCCTCCCATTCTACTCTTATAAACCCTAGGAACTACAAGTAAGCCTGCAGTCTGAGAGCGAAGCGCTCTATTGGGGTGATATGGTACTATGAGGTCCCTAAGATAAGAAGGGACCTGATTATTCAAAACCTTATAAGTAAGAAGAAGAATTTTAAATTCTATTCTAGAATTAACAGGAAGCCAATGAAGAGAGGCCAATATGGGTGAGATATGCTCTCTCCTTCTAGTCCCCGTCAGTACTCTAGCTGCAGCATTTTGAATTAACTGAAGGCTTTTCAGGGAACTTTTAGGACAACCTGATAATAATGAATTACAATAGTCCAGCCTAGAGGAAATAAATGCATGAATTAGTTTTTCAGCATCACTCTGAGACAAGACCTTTCTAATTTTAGAGATATTGCGTAAATGCAAAAAAGCAGTCTTACATATTTGTTTAATATGCGCTTTGAATGACATATCCTGATCAAAAATGACTCCAAGATTTCTCACAGTATTACTAGAGGTCAGGGTAATGCCATCCAGAGTAAGGATCTGGTTAGACACCATGTTTCTAAGATTTGTGGGGCCAAGTACAATAACTTCAGTTTTATCTGAGTTTAAAAGCAGGAAATTAGAGGTCATCCATGTCCTTATGTCTGTAAGACAATCCTGCAGTTTAGCTAATTGGTGTGTGTCCTCTGGCTTCATGGATAGATAAAGCTGGGTATCATCTGCGTAACAATGAAAATTTAAGCAATGCCGTCTAATAATACTGCCTAAGGGAAGCATGTATAAAGTGAATAAAATTGGTCCTAGCACAGAACCTTGTGGAACTCCATAATTAACTTTAGTCTGTGAAGACGATTCCCCATTTACATGAACAAATTGTAATCTATTAGATAAATATGATTCAAACCACCGCAGCACAGTGCCTTTAATACCTATGGCATGCTCTAATCTCTGTAATAAAATTTTATGGTCAACAGTATCAAAAGCAGCACTGAGGTCTAACAGAACAAGCACAGAGATGAGTCCACTGTCTGAGGCCATAAGAAGATCATTTGTAACCTTCACTAATGCTGTTTCTGTACTATGATGAATTCTAAAACCTGACTGAAACTCTTAAAATAGACCATTCCTCTGCAGATGATCAGTTAGCTGTTTTACAACTACCCTTTCAAGCTCTGTCTGGGTTTTTGATTAATTAATAAGCTGGAATGGAAGATTGCTGCTAATCCTCCGCCTCGGCCCGTGCTATGAGCGTTCTGGCAGTTAGTGTGACTCGGGGGTGTTGACTCATTTAAACTAACATATTCATCCTGCTGTAACCAGGTTTCTGTAAGGCAGAATAAATCAATATGTTGATCAATTATTATATCATTTACTAACAGGGACTTAGAAGAGAGAGACCTAAAAAAAAAAAAAAAATGAGGTGGGCTTCATAGATAATTGGCAAAGCTTCTGGGGAAAACCTGGTCTTGTTAGGAGAGACGGCATCCATCCCACTTTGGATGGAGCAGCTCTCATTTCTAGAAATCTGGCCAATTTTCTTAAATCCTCCAAACCGTGACTATCCAGGGTTGGGACCAGGAAGCAGAGTTGTAGTCTTACACACCTCTCTGTAGCTTCTCTCCCCCTGCCATCCCCTCATTACCCCATCCCTGTAGAGACGGTGCCTGCTCCCAGACTACCAATAACCAGCAAAAATCTATTTAAGCATAAAAATTCAAAAAGAAAAAATAATATAGCACCTTCAACTGCACCACAGACTAAAACAGTTAAATGTGGTCTATTAAACATTAGGTCTCTCTCTTCTAAGTCCCTGTTGGTAAATGATATAATAATTGATCAACATATTGATTTATTCTGCTTTACAGAAACCTGGTTACAGCAGGATGAATATGTTAGTTTAAATGAGTCAACACCCCCGAGTCACACTAACTGTCAGAATGCTCGTAGCACGGGCCGGGGCGGAGGATTAGCAGCAATCTTCCATTCCAGCTTATTAATTAATCAAAAACCCAGACAGAGCTTTAATTCATTTGAAAGCTTGACTCTTAGTCTTGTCCATCCAAATTGGAAGTCCCAAAAACCAGTTTTATTTGTTATTATCTATCGTCCACCTGGTCATTACTGTGAGTTTCTCTGTGAATTTTCAGACCTTTTGTCTGACTTAGTGCTTAGCTCAGATAAGATAATTATAGTGGACGATTTTAACATCCACACAGATGCTGATAATGACAGCCTCAACACTGCATTTAATCTATTATTAGACTCTATTGGCTTTGCTCAAAAAGTAAATGAGTCCACCCACCACTTTAATCATATCTTAGATCTTGTTCTGACTTATGGTATGGAAATAGAAGACTTAACAGTATTCCCTGAAAACTCCCTTCTGTCTGATCATTTCTTAATAACATTTACATTTACTCTGATGGACTACCCAGCAGTGGGGAATAAGTTTCATTACACTAGAAGTCTTTCAGAAAGCGCTGTAACTAGGTTTAAGGATATGTTTCCTTCTTTATGTTCCCTAATGCCATATACCAACACAGTGCAGAGTAGCTACCTAAACTCTGTAAGTGAGATAGAGTATCTCGTCAATAGTTTTACATCCTCATTGAAGACAACTTTGGATGCTGTAGCTCCTCTGAAAAAGAGAGCTTTAAATCAGAAGTGCCTGACTCCGTGGTATAACTCACAAACTTGCAGCTTAAAGCACATAACCCGTAAGTTGGAGAGGAAATGGCGTCTCACTAATTTAGAACATCTTCACTTAGCCTGGAAAAAGAGTCTGTTGCTCTATAAAAAAGCCCTCCGTAAAGCTAGGACATCTTTCTACTCATCACTAATTGAAGAAAATAAGAACAACCCCAGGTTTCTTTTCAGCACTGTAGCCAGGCTGACAAAGAGTCAGAGCTCTATTGAGCTGAGTATTCCATTAACTTTAACTAGTAATAAATTCATGACTTTCTTTGCTAACAAAATTTTAACTATTAGAGAAAAAATTACTCATAACCATCCCAAAGACATATCGTTATCTTTGGCTGCTTTCAGTGATGCCGGTATTTGGTTAGACTCTTTCTCTCCGATTGTTCTGTCTGAGTTATTTTCATTAGTTACTTCATCCAAACCATCAACATGTTTATTAGACCCCATTCCTACCAGGCTGCTCAAGGAAGCCCTACCATTAATTAATGCTTCGATCTTAAATATGATCAGTCTGTCTTTATTAGTTGGCTATGTACCACAGGCTTTTAAGCTGGCAGTAATTAAACCATTACTTAAAAAGCCATCACTTGACCCAGCTATCTTAGCTAATTATAGGCCAATCTCCAACCTTCCTTTTCTCTCAAAAATTCTTGAAAGGGTAGTTGTAAAACAGCTAACTGATCATCTGCAGAGGAATGGTCTATTTGAAGAGTTTCAGTCAGGTTTTAGAATTCATCATAGTACAGAAACAGCATTAGTGAAGGTTACAAATGATCTTCTTATGGCCTCGGACAGTGGACTCATCTCTGTGCTTGTTCTGTTAGACCTCAGTGCTGCTTTTGATACTGTTGACCATAAAATTTTATTACAGAGATTAGAGCATGCCATAGGTATTAAAGGCACTGCGCTGCGGTGGTTTGAATCATATTTGTCTAATAGATTACAATTTGTTCATGTAAATGGGGAATCTTCTTCACAGACTAAAGTTAATTATGGAGTTCCACAAGGTTCTGTGCTAGGACCAATTTTATTCACTTTATACATGCTTCCCCTTAGGTAGTATTATTAGACGGTATTGCTTAAATTTTCATTGTTACGCAGATGATACCCAGCTTTATCTATCCATGAAGCCAGAGGACACACACCAATTAGCTAAACTGCAGGATTGTCTTACAGACATAAAGACATGGATGACCTCTAATTTCCTGCTTTTAAACTCAGATAAAACTGAAGTTATTGTACTTGGCCCCACAAATCTTAGAAACATGGTGTCTAACCAGATCCTTACTCTGGATGGCATTACCCTGACCTCTAGTAATACTGTGAGAAATCTTGGAGTCATTTTTGATCAGGATATGTCATTCAAAGCGCATATTAAACAAATATGTAGGACTGCTTTTTTGCATTTACGCAATATCTCTAAAATCAGAAAGGTCTTGTCTCAGAGTGATGCTGAAAAACTAATTCATGCATTTATTTCCTCTAGGCTGGACTATTGTAATTCATTATTATCAGGTTGTCCTAAAAGTTCCCTAAAAAGCCTTCAGTTAATTCAAAATGCTGCAGCTAGAGTACTGACGGGGACTAGAAGGAGAGAGCATATCTCACTCATATTGGCCTCTCTTCATTGGCTTCCTGTTAATTCTAGAATAGAATTTAAAATTCTTCTTCTTACTTATAAGGTTTTGAATAATCAGGTCCCATCTTATCTCAGGGACCTCATAGTACCATATCACCCCAATAGAGCGCTTCGCTCTCAGACTGCAGGCTTACTTGTAGTTCCTAGGGTTTGTAAGAGTAGAATGGGAGGCAGAGCCTTCAGCTTTCAGGCTCCTCTCCTGTGGAACCAGCTCCCAATTCAGATCAGGGAGACAGACACCCTCTCTACTTTTAAGATTAGGCTTAAAACTTTCCTTTTTGCTAAAGCTTATAGTTAGGGCTGGATCAGGTGACCCTGAACCATCCCTTAGTTATGCTGCTATAGACGTAGACTGCTGGGGGGTTCCCATGATGCATTGTTTCTTTCTCTTTTTGCTCTGTATGCACCACTCTGCATTTAATCATTAGTGATCGATCTCTGCTCCCCTCCACAGCATGTCTTTTTCCTGGTTCTCTCCCTCAGCCCCAACCAGTCCCAGCAGAAGACTGCCCCTCCCTGAGCCTGGTTCTGCTGGAGGTTTCTTCCTGTTAAAAGGGAGTTTTTCTTTCCCACTGTAGCCAAGTGCTTGCTCACAGGGGGTCGTTTTGACCGTTGGGGTTTTACATAATTATTGTATGGCCTTGCCTTACAATATAAAGCGCCTTGGGGCAACTGTTTGTTGTGATTTGGCGCTATATAAAAAAATTAATTGATTGATTGATTGATAATGTTTAATAGACCACATTTAACTGTTTTAGTCTGTGGTGCAGTTGAAGGTGCTATATTATTTTTTCTTTTTGGATTTTTATGCTTAAATAGATTTTTGCTGGTTATTGGTGGTCTGGGAGCAGGCACCGTCTCTACGGGGATGGGGTAATGAGGGGATGGCAGGGGGAGAGAAGCTGCAGAGAGGTGTGTAAGACTACAACTCAAAGGAAGACAATCATCCAGCAATACCCGCAGATTATACAACCTAATGCATTACTCATCAGTACAACAAAAAGACACACTCATAGTTAGCCTAGATGCTGAAAAGGCATTTGACAGGGTTAACTGGAATTTTTTACTCACTACGCTGCAAAGGTTTGGCTTTGGGGACTCATTTATGAATTGGATCAAGATTTTCTACACATCACCATCAGCCACAGTCACTACTAATGGACTAACATCACAACGTTTCACATTGCACAGGGGGACTAGGCAGGGATGTCCACTCTCTCCATCATTATTTAACATCTTTATTGAGCCCCTGGCAGCAGCAATCCGTCAGAACCCACTCATCAAAGGTATTGAAACAACCCAAAGTCATAAAATATCATTATATGCAGATGATATTTTACTTTTCATTCAAAATCCACAAATCTCACTACAAGAAGTAATTACAACAATTCAGTCATTTTCCCAAATCTCTGATTATGCGATAAACTGGAATAAATCATCCATTCTCCCACTTAGTTATCGGGATGTGGTAATCCAGCAGTCACCCATTCCCTTATGCACAGATCACATCACTTATCTAGGAGTGAAGATATCCTCCAGGCTGTCAGAGCTGAGCGCTAAAACTTTACACCATTACTGACAACAATAGAAGATGACTTACTCCGCTGGCATAACTTACCACTTACCATAATTGGCAGAATAGCAGTCGTAAAAATGAATATATTACCTAAATTAAACTATTTATTTTCAATGATTCCAATCCATCCCAAACCCACCTGGTTCAAAAAATTAGATTCAATCATTTCCCATTTCTATTGGAAAACAAACCACCAAGAATAAAACTAACTACTCTGCAAAAAAATAAATTTGAAGGAGGTCTAGAAGCACCAAACTTTCAATTATACTCCCTGGCAAACCAGCTACAATACATATATAAATGGACACACCCTACCCAATCTGATATCATCTGGCTAGACTTGGAACAAACTCTGTGCAAAGACATAAACATATCAGACATTCCTTTTATTACAAAGTCCATTAAACACCATACATGTTTTAACGCGGTCACAATAGCCTCCACCCCTGACAGCCTGGTGGAAATTCCACCAAATCACTAACTCCACTCTTGCCCCATCTAACTTCACTTCACTGTGGAATAACCCGGACTTTGTAAATAATAAAAAATCACTTAACTTTAACACGTGGGCTGAAAAGGGTATCACTCACATTAACCATATCTTCAATTCCAATGAACTTTTACAATTTCCACTCCTGATCCAGAGGTTTGGCATCGGGAGCAATCAGTTCCTGAAATAAATTAAAATCAATTCTACAAACAAAAAAACATTTCAGATCATCAAATCTACAACTATCACCTGTAATATCACAATTAATTAATCTATCTTCATCCAAAAAATTACTCTCCAAAATATACAAAATTATTTTAAAACCTCTTCAAGAAATATCTCTGGCGACATCCAAATGGGAAAATGACTTGTCAATTTCTCCCGATGCCAACTTTTGGAATCAAATCTGTAAAAATATTTATTTTATGACTAATAATGCAAATTTACAATTGATACAATACAAAACACTGCATAGAACACATTACATGGGGGAAAGGTTATCAAAAATGGGACTCACATCAGAAATTTGCATGCACTGCACAGAGAACTGCACAGACACATACATTCATGCGACATGGCACTGCACCCCCATCAGACACTTCTGGGAACAGGTTACACAGGCACTTTCATCCTTGCTGGACTGCCACATCCCATTATCTCCCGCACTCTGCTTGCTAGGGGACACTTCAGTAATTACCAAAAAAACTATAGATTTCAAATTGGTTCTCATAGCTCTAACCATCGCCTAGAAAACTATCCTCATGAACTGGAAAACACGAAACCATATAAACATCAATTATTGGAGAAATATTCTCACAGATTTCATCACAATGCAATATTCTTCACCTCCCTACAATGACTCAGCAGAATCCCAACCCTCCCACTCAACATTAACTGAACTGGTATTGTTTTAGTTTCCTTTCGGGGAGGAGGGAAGAAGAAAGAAAAGGAAGGAGGGAGAAGGAGAAAGGAAAGGGAAAGGGAAGGAAATGAGAGGGGAAGGGAAAGGAAAAGAAAAAGGAAAAAAAGGGAGGGGAAGGAAGAGAGAGAGAGAGGAAAAAAAAAATCAAAACCACGTCACTCTTGACAGCACACTCACCTCTACCCCCCTCACAGAGCCCACTGGCATCTGGTCAATATTAATAACTTTTCTCTCATAACCTCACACCAGTTGTATGTGCGTGTGTATATGTATCGGTGTATGTGTATGTATATACATATGTATAGAATTTTTTTTTAATAAAAAAAAAGCCCTCCGTAAAGCTAGGACATCTTTCTACTCATCACTAAATGAAGAAAATAAGAACAACCCCAGGTTTCTTTTCAGCACTGTAGCCAGGCTGACAAAGAGTCAGAGCTCTATTGAGCTGAGTATTCCATTTACTTTAACTAGTAATGACTTCATGACTTTCTTTGCTAACAAAATTTTAACTATTAGAGAAAAAATTACTCATAACCATCCCAATGACGTATCGTTATCTTTGGCTGCTTTCAGTGATGCCGGTATTTGGTTAGACTCTTTCTCTCCGATTGTTCTGTCTGAGTTATTTTCATTAGTTACTTCATCCAAACCATCAACATGTTTATTAGACCCCATTCCTACCAGGCTGCTCAAGGAAGCCCTACCATTATTTAATGCTTCGATCTTAAATATGATCAATCTATCTTTGTTAGTTGGCTATGTACCACAGGCTTTTAAGGTGGCAGTAATTAAACCATTACTTAAAAAGCCATCACTTGACCCAGCTATCTTAGCTAATTATAGGCCAATCTCCAACCTTCCTTTTCTCTCAAAAATTCTTGAAAGGGTAGTTGTAAAACAGCTAACTGATCATCTGCAGAGGAATGGTCTATTTGAAGAGTTTCAGTCAGGTTTTAGAATTCATCATAGTACAGAAACAGCATTAGTGAAGGTTACAAATGATCTTCTTATGGCCTCGGACAGTGGACTCATCTCTGTGCTTGTTCTGTTAGACCTCAGTGCTGCTTTTGATACTGTTGACCATAAAATTTTATTACAGAGATTAGAGCATGCCATAGGTATTAAAGGCACTGCGCTGCGGTGGTTTGAATCATATTTGTCTAATAGATTACAATTTGTTCATGTAAATGGGGAATCTTCTTCACAGACTAAAGTTAATTATGGAGTTCCACAAGGTTCTGTGCTAGGACCAATTTTATTCACTTTATACATGCTTCCCTTAGGCAGTATTATTAGACGGTATTGCTTAAATTTTCATTGTTACGCAGATGATACCCAGCTTTATCTATCCATGAAGCCAGAGGACACACACCAATTAGCTAAACTGCAGGATTGTCTTACAGACATAAAGACATGGATGACCTCTAATTTCCTGCTTTTAAACTCAGATAAAACTGAAGTTATTGTACTTGGCCCCACAAATCTTAGAAACATGGTGTCTAACCAGATCCTTACTCTGGATGGCATTACCCTGACCTCTAGTAATACTGTGAGAAATCTTGGAGTCATTTTTGATCAGGATATGTCATTCAAAGCGCATATTAAACAAATATGTAGGACTGCTTTTTTGCATTTACGCAATATCTCTAAAATCAGAAAGGTCTTGTCTCAGAGTGATGCTGAAAAACTAGTTCATGCATTTATTTCCTCTAGGCTGGACTATTGTAATTCATTATTATCAGGTTGTCCTAAAAGTTCCCTAAAAAGCCTTCAGTTAATTCAAAATGCTGCAGCTAGAGTACTGACGGGGACTAGAAGGAGAGAGCATATCTCACCCATATTGGCCTCTCTTCATTGGCTTCCTGTTAATTCTAGAATAGAATTTAAAATTCTTCTTCTTACTTATAAGGAATTGAATAATCAGGTCCCATCTTATCTTAGGGACCTCGTAGTACCATATCACCCCAATAGAGCGCTTCGCTCTCAGACTGCAGGCTTACTTGTAGTTCTTAGGGTTTGTAAGAGTAGAATGGGAGGCAGAGCCTTCAGCTTTCAGGCTCCTCTCCTGTGGAACCAGCTCCCAATTCAGATCAGGGAGACAGACACCCTCTCTACTTTTAAGATTAGGCTTAAAACTTTCCTTTTTGCTAAAGCTTATAGTTAGGGCTGGATCAGGTGACCCTGAACCATCCCTTAGTTATGCTGCTATAGACGTAGACTGCTGGGGGGTTCCCATGATGCACTGTTTCTTTCTCTTTTTGCTCTGTATGCACCACTCTGCATTTAATCATTAGTGATCGATCTCTGCTCCCCTCCACAGCATGTCTTTTTCCTGGTTCTCTCCCTCAGCCCCAACCAGTCCCAGCAGAAGACTGCCCCTCCCTGAGCCTGGTTCTGCTGGAGGTTTCTTCCTGTTAAAAGGGAGTTTTTCCTTCCCACTGTAGCCAAGTGCTTGCTCACAGGGGGTCGTTTTGACCGTTGGGGTTTTACATAATTATTGTATGGCCTTGCCTTACAATATAAAGCGCCTTGGGGCAACTGTTTGTTGTGATTTGGCGCTATATAAAAAAAATTGATTGATTGATTGATTTTAGGCTATTTATATATTCATTATTGATAATAATATAATTATTTTATATATGACATATGTGTGTATGTGTATATATGTTTGGGTGTATGTGTATGTATATATATAATTTTAATTTTTTTTTGGCTATTTATGTATTCATTATTGATGGTAATATAATAATTATTGATATTATTATAATTGTTTTCATATATGACATATGTGTGTGTATGTGTATATGTATGTATGAGATTTTACGATTACTTATATGATTAATGGCTGCATGAAATACTAATAGTGACAACAACACAAGGACAGGTTGAATTAATATATATATTTAATATATATACATTAAAGATAATTAAAAATAAAACACTGCACATTCAAGGATCCTGCCCATTCTAACCCTACATTTATGTCTGTGTGTTTTTAATGCACTACATTCCACAATGTTTTTAATGCACCATACAAGATGAGACCCACACACAGACAAAAAAAAAAAAAAGAATGGGTCAGATACAATGCAATAATCAATGTCACACTATTTTGAAAGGTTGTTTAATCGTTGTTGTTGCTGTGGTATGGATTGATGTTGTTATGATTATTGCTATTAATATACACGTGTTTTGTAGATGTGTGTGCATGTGGGTATGTATGTATGTATGTGTATATGTATACATGTACATATGTGTATATATATATGTATGTGTGTGTGTGTGTGGGTATGTATGTATGCATATGTATATATACCTCCTGTATCATGTCTGTATTGTTTTGTTATATGGTTATTATCCTCATGAATTAACCTATTCTTATGTTTTATATTTATTTTCTACCTCTGTAGTTCTATACTTTATAATTCTCTGCAAAGTGTGTTTTTTTTGTTTTTTTACAGGCACTTTGCAATCCCTTTGTGATCTATGGTGTATCTAACTATTGACCTTTCTTAGTGTGTTTTTTATTGTACAGCGTCTATCATGTGATGATTTAAGTGTATGGGAACATTTCATAGGCTTTATCAATATTGTTTACCCTCAATATTGCGTCTCACTTCTGACTGAACAGTTCCTCTTTGAATGTGTTCATTGACTCCTCTGTTTTTGCTGTTTTATATCTCTGTGTACTATCTGTGTACTGATATCATTGATAAATAATCTGCTTATTAAAAAAAAAGCAACCTTTCATCTGTAAATTAAAACCACCTGTGATTTCAGATTAAATAATTTCTTAACATAAGGAACCACAGACATTTATTTTTAGACAAAATAACATGGAAATTTGTACATTTTTTTTTAAGTCTGGTAGATTATTTATATCTCATTTCAACCATAAACACACTGTAAATAAATACAAATGTTTATTATAAATGCAACAGGAAATAATTTAACAATGACTGCAGTGCGATTGTAAAGTAGGATTTCTGTGACATAAACCTCATAATGAATTTTTTTTAATGGTCATTTTAACTTGTAATTTCGCAAAAATATGTAATTGCCTTTAATGTTGTTATCAGGACAGTCATTTCTAAAATATGAATTTGAGCGCAATAAGTGGAGAGCTTCTACTTGTGCAAATGTCTTTTGACTTTGATTTCGTGGACATTTTTAATGATCTGTTCATTTATTATTAAAATATATAATGAAACAGCTTTTTTAAAAATAATAAAATAGTTGCTGTTGAAAGAGCCTTTTATTTAGAAGCAGGTGATGTTATGCTGGATTCTCGGGACCAGATGAAGGTCTCTTCTGCAGCTTTGAACTCTGGTGGTGTTGCTGAAGACACTTTTGTCCTATTTTGAAGAGCAGAGATGTTTTCTTTCGACTGGACTTCGTGGTGTTCAGCTCATCAGTGGAAGTTTGGTTGTCTGCACAGCAAATGTTTCTGATTGGGACAAAGAAAAATATTTCTTTAAATATAAAGAAACACTAAACAGTTTATATGTAAAAAAGGGACAAAAAAAAAAAAAAAACAGGAAAAAAAAATGATGGAAAAAAACGCCCGAAAAAATAAGTTATTTAAAGTTGAGCTTTTGTGGTGTCTGAAAAAAGCTGTAGCTTTCTTTATTTGGTAAAAATAAAAAAGACTGAACCATTTAGAAATTAAAGCGTTCACTCAGATCAACTGTGCTAAAAGGCTACGCTAACGTTAACCGATCAATAAACCTTCACAGCAGTTCAACAAATGTCACATTTTATTTTTACATTATTCCCACCTCGATAAAGCTGCAGAACTTATCTCCGGTGGGCAAACTGGGAGTTCGCATATATCCAAAAAGTGGGAGATTTCGAACTGAGCGGGTTTGCTCCATCACCCCGGCTGCCTGCCTCGCTCTACCCAGTGATGATGCCTGAAGGCTGGCTTCTCCATGCGGGTCGGCCTGCTGTCGCGGTTCGATCGATATCCCACCAAGTCGTCAGTCCTCCCTCAGTCGGCGTCACCCTGAAAAGTAGCTGAAAAAAAAGCTTCTCCCAGCAGGTTGATGGGAGAATCGTTCTACTGCTGTTTTTTAAAGCTTTTTTGTGGTTCAGGCGACCCAAATTCAAGATGGTGATTGCTGAACTTTTTTCAGATTGTGGAAACAGCCAGAGTGTGACGTGGCAATCTCCGCCACCCTTGCCTCTTCCGAAGCGATGCGTCTGACGTCATGTGACGGATGCGTTAAAAACAATCTTGACGGACTGGAAAGCGTTGACGGAATGGCCTGAAGTATGCAGTGTGAAAGGCCCATTACAAATACAAAAGTACCCTCCAGGCTACAAAGACACGTCTGAGAAGTTGAACTTCATGGTAACACTGAATCTGCTCCAGCCTTCTGTTTTTCCCCCCCCTGGCTCAGCACAAACTGAACACAATGGAGTCACTAAAACACCCAGACTTGAAATATGAACCTATTCTTCCTCATGTGAAGGTTTCTGTATTACTTTCACCATGTCGGTGACATGATGATGAAATTCAGAGGCAGAACTGGATTTGCCTCTGAATTTTTACTTCAATCTCTAACATTAAGGCATGGGACATTTTTGAATAATTCTATATACTAGTGCGTTGCCTGTGGGGATCCACAGGTTCTAGACTGGGTAGTGTTTATAAAATAGGTAGCTGACATTTTTCAAGAATTGTAATAAATTATGTAGTTTCTATAATGAGTTGGAATGGCGTGTGAGTTCAGAATGTTTTTAGAACCTTAGACCTCAGCAGTTTTTAGAGGAAGAACTCAAACCTTTTATTTCCTGTTAATTACATAGTTTTTAAATGTTAATTTACTGTGTTAAAGTATTTATAAATTGTTTAGTTTCTTGTTATCATATACACACAATCATCATCATCAGCATTATTATTATTATTATTATTACTTCTATTTCATCATTTGATTTTTAAATGGACCACAATGGCAGTAAGTGTTGTCATTTTAATGTATTTACAATTCTAGTATTATGTACATACTTTGAACGTACTAAATAAAATCACACATGCATGCACACATACACACATCACTTCGTTTTTAAGATATAGATAATTTACCGCGCCCTGCTGGAATGGTAGTGTGAGTCCAGAATGTAATTATCAATGTCCATTGTTCAGTGCTGTTAGCGAATATCTGTAGTTTCTCCAAAAATATTAGTCCTATCAATGTTCCATTGTGGTGGCGTTCGTCCATGATCCAAAATACATCAACATATCAAATGGCAAATGTCAGCTCTCCCCAGTTTGTCCGTGATCAAAGTTATACACACATGCATGCACACACTGAGGCCACTTTGCTTTTAATACAGGTTGTCCCAAATAAAGTCCACAAAATCATTTGACTCCAATTGTACAATGGCTAATCTGAATTAGAGCCCAACCGATATGGATTTTTTGAGGCCGATGCCGATAACGATATTTGGATGAAAAAAATGCAGATAATCGATAAATCGGCTAATTTGCCGATAGCCGGTAAATCAGCCGATCAGCTGAATGTTTCAACCTCATAGCAGTAAACGAAAGTTTTTCATGCTAGAAATAAGGTCTACACAACGTGGGCTTAATAAAAAGTGTAATCGACGCAATGAAGCACATACACATTACTACATAAACTGAGTTAATCAAACTGAGTTGAACTGAAACAGGAGAAATGTGGAGTGAATGTAATCGCAAAGTTATTACAAACAACATCCTTATGCAGTGATCAGGCGATCAGTGCAGTGTGACGGCGAACTACGGGGGCCCGTGATGAACACATTTAAGCAGGGTCGTAAGCAGCTCTCAACTGAATGGAGTCAGAGCGCCATCTACTGGACAAATGGTGCAAGGACATTTTTATATTGCCGACACAAACATTATTTCAGTAACTGTTCTATTTATGAGAAATTATCGGCGTTCTATCAGCAAAATTTCAGCCGATAGTGAGTACTTTGAAAAGAGCTTATATTGGCCGATAAATTGGTCAGGCTCTAATCTGAATTCATCTTTTTTTTTCTTCAGACATCAAGATATATGTGAGGAATTTCTTCTGATATCATTTGAGACTGATCCAATGATGATGCCCCTTACAATCAAGCAAAAAGGGAAACTGGTGGAATTCTACTTTGAGACCAAGTCAATCGTGTAAACTTAATGACAATAAACGTCATTTTGCAGTTTGAAAAACTCCAGACGGAAAGACAATATGGATGACTGTTAACATTGTGAACAGTTCTATCAGTTTGAAACTTCATTACAAAGTGAGATCTGGCTTAACCAGAGGAGCAGTGCACATATTGAGCACATCTTGTGAATGCCAAAATGCTTACAAACTGATAAAATTCCCTGAGATATGCTTCAAGATGACATATGCCAGATATCAGTATCCAAAAATGTATTGATTTTCTATGGCTTTAGTTTTGTGGCACTTTTTGGGGGGACACCCTGTATATAGATGATTTACCATTCCTACTGCAATGGTGCACAAGTCCAGAATTTAATTATCAACGTCCATTGTCACTGTTGTCAGATAATATCTGTAGTGTCTCCAAAAATATTTATCCTATCAACTTTCCATTTTGCTGGCGTTCGTCCTTGACCCAAAATACATAAGTACACCTAACGGCAAATGTTAGATCTCCCCAGTTTGTCTGTGATCGAAGCCATACACACGCATCCACACAGAGGCCACTTGGCTATTAATTATACAGATAAGAAGTGATCCAACATTTTGACATTATGAGAATCATGAATGTGTAACCTGCCCTATGTTGCCACAAAGACATAGATATCCTGCTGGCCCTCTGTGCTGACCCACAGTATGTGTGTTATTTAAGTCTACTGTAGATATTTATTTTGTTTTATTGAAACTAAAAAATGACAACATTACAAATGCTCACGATGTGGTTTTCAGTTAATGTTATCCTGAACAATCTTGGACACTTTAACAACTTAGTGTTGTGTGGGCCGCTGAAGAGGAGGTACTGCTGGCCCACCACCACCAGAGGGCGCCCTGCCTGGAGTGCGGGCTCCAGGCACCAGAGGGCGCTGCCGCCTCACAGGAGCAGCCGGGGTGACAGCTGTCACTTATCACCTACGACAGCTGTCACCAATCATCTGATCTTCAGTGGTATATCAGCAAGACGACATCTCCACCTCTTTGCCGAGATATCGCTCTACCAAGGAGGTAATTTCTCAGCTGACTGTGTTTTGATAGGAATATCTGTTGCTTGTGTGAGTTGGACAGCATATATTCTGTTTCTTTTTCCGACGAGAGGTGGAGGTGGTTTTCCCACCATACGTGTCGCTGGGTGCACACGCACCCACATCTAACTGTTTTTGTTCCTCGCCAGCAGTACCAGATCCGACAAGCGGAGGCAGTGGCCACCTGGGTGTTCGGGACTTGGCGGCTCCAGTATTCCCGGGGTTCGGTGGCGGAGGAAATCGTGTGGTTCCGGCTCTGCTTTGGACGGACGTCTCTTATCTTCGAGCCTGCCCACGTGACACATTTTTTGTGAATTGACTACGTGTCTATAATTATAATTCGCCGTGTTGGTTGTGCTTATTCACAACAGTAAAGTGTTGTTATTTGACTTCCTCCATTGTCCGTTCATTTGCGCCCCTGTTGTGGGTCCGTGTTCCTACACTTTCACAACACTTAGACTCTGTTTTTATACATTTTGGGGATCACCTTGTCACACAGGAAAAAAATTGATTTAATCATTACTGATTTAGAATGCAAGCATTGCCAAGGGTTTAACCAGCAAATTAGCGCTACTGGACAAAGCAATAAGACGCACTCAGAGTAAATAGCTGAGAACAGGTTGCACAGATCCATCCATCCATTTTCTTCCGCTTCATCCGAGGTCAGGTCGTTGGGGCAGCAGCTCAAGCAAAGCCGCCCAGACCTCCCAATCCACACACACCTCCCCCAGCTCCTCCAGGGGAACCCCGAGGCATTCCCAAGCCAGCTGTGAGATGTAGTCCCTACAGCGTGTCCTGGGTCTTCCCTGGGACCTCCCCCCGATTGGACGTGCCCGGAGCACCTCTCCAGCAAGGCATCCAGGGGGCATCCGAAAAAGATGCCCAAGCCACCTCAGCTGGCTCCTTTCGACGTGGAGGAGCAGCGGCTCAACTCAGAGCTCCACACCCTATCTCACAGGGAGCGCCCAGCCACCCTGCGGAGGAAACTCATCTCGGCCGCTTGTACTCGTATCTTGTTCTTTCGGTCATGAGCCAACTCTCATGACCATGGGCGAGGGTCAGAACGTAGATCAATCGGTAAATCGAGAGCTTTGCCCCCCTGCTCAGCTCTCTCTTCACCACGACAGTCCGATACAGCAACAGCATCACCACAGATGCTGCACCGATCAGTCTGTCGAGCTCACGCTCCATCCATCCCTCTCTCATGAACAAGACCCCAAGATACTTAAACTCTTCCACTTGAGGGAAGGACACTCCACCGACTTGAAGAGGGCAAAGCACCTTTTTCCGGTCGAGAACCCTGGTCTCGGATTTGGAGGTGCTGATTTTCATCACGGATGCTTCACACTCAGCTGCAAACCACTCCAGTGCATGCTGAAGGTCATGATTTGATGAAGCCAACAGAACTACATTGTCCGTAAACAGGAGAGATGAGATTCTGTGGTTCCCAAACCAGACCCCCTCTACACCCTGACTGCACCTAGAAATTCTGTCCATAAAGGTAATGAACAGAACCAGTGACAAAGGGCAGCCCTGGCGGAGGCAGACGTGCACTGGAGGCTTGACTTACTACCAGCAATGCGAACCAAGCTCCTGCTGCGGTCGTACAGGGACTGGATAGCCCTTAACAAAGGACCCCGGACCCCATACTTCCGGAGCACCCCCACAGGGCACCTCGAGGGACACGGCAGAACGCCTTCTCCAGATCCACAAAACACATGTGGACTGGTTGGGCGGACTCCCATGAACCCTCGAGCACCCGATGGAGAGGGTAGAGCTGGTCCAGTGTGCTGCGACCAGGATGAAAACCACACTGCTCCTCCTGAATGCAAGGTTCGACTATCGGTCAAATATCATAGGTTGCACGGATATTACCTCCAGATATGCGGGTGATTTTCACGTTTCCGGGTTTCTAATGCGGAAGTAAAAGTTCACTGTGTATCCGAACTTCCAGTCAGTTGTCAACAACGGCAGAAGCAGCTTCACGGTGTCACTGGTCCGTGCCACTGCAATTCCAACAAACAAGCACAGCTATACCTCTGCTTTCACTCATTCCGAGTGACAAAAGTCTCCAAAAGAAGAACGTGAGCGCTTAGACCATGACAATGATGATCGCTCTGCTCTGACTGTAGAAGAGATGCTGTGTGAGGATGAAGTGGAGAACACGGCAGTTTCAGCTGCGCTGCCCGAACACAGCTACAACCCCTGGCAGAAATGATGGAATCACTGGCCTCAGAGGATGTTCATTCAGTTGTTTAATTTTGTAGAAAAAAGCAGATCACAGACATGACACAAAACTAAAGTAATTTCAAATGGCAACTTTCTGGCTTTAAGAAACACTATAAGAAATCAGGAAAAAAAAATTGTGGCAGTCAGTAATGGTTACTTTTTTAGACCAAGCAGAGGGAAAAAAATATGGACTCACTCAATTCTGAGGAAAAAATTATGGAATCATGAAAAACAAAAGAACGCTCCAACACATCACTAGTATTTTGTTGCACCACCTCTGGATTTTATAACAGCTTGCAGTCTCTGAGGCATGGACTTAATGAGTGACAAACAGTACTCTTCATCAATCTGGCTCCAACTTTCTCTGATTGCTGTTGCCAGATCAGCTTTGCAGGTTAGAGCCTTGTCATGGACCATTTTCTTCAACTTCCAAAGATTTTCAATTGGATTAAGATCCGGCTATTTGCAGGCCATGACATTGACACTATGTGTCTTTTTGCAAGGAATGTTTTCACAGTTTTTGCTCTATGGCAAGATGCATTATCATCTTGAAAAATGATTTCATCATCCCCAAACATCCTCAATTGATGGGATAAGAAAAGTGTCCAAAACATCAATGTAAACTTGTGCATTTATTGATGATGTAATGACAGCCATCTCCCCATTGCCTTTACCTGACATGCAGCCCCATATCATTAATGACTGTGGAAATTTACATGTTCTCTTCAGGCAGTCATCTTTATAAATCTCATTGGAACGGCACCAAACAAAAGTTCCAGCATCATCACCTTGCCCAATGCAGATTCGAGATTCATCACTGAATATGACTTTCATCCAGTCATCCACAGTCCAGGACTGCTTTTCCTTAGCCCATTGTAACCTTGTTTTTTTCTGTTTAGGTGTTAATGATGGCTTTCGTTTAGCTTTTCTGTATGTAAATCCAATTTCCTTTAGGCGGTTTCTTACAGTTCGGTCACATACGTTGACTCCAGTTTCCTCCCATTCGTTCCTCATTTGTTTTGTTGTGCATTTTCGATTTTTGAGACATATTGCTTTAAGTTTTCTGTCTTGACGCTTTGATGTCTTCCTTGGTCTACCAGTATATTTGCCTTTAACAACCTTCCCATGTTGTTTGTATTTGGTCCAGGGTTTAGACACAGCTGACTGTGAACAACCAACATCTTTTGCAACATTGCGTGATGATTTACCCTCTTTTAAGAGTTTGATAATCGTCTCCTTTGTTTCAATTGACATCTCTCGTGTTGGAGCCATGATTCATGTCAGTCCACTTGGTGCAACAGCTCTCCAAGGTGTGATCACTCCTTTTTAGATACAGACTAACAAGCAAATCTGATTTGATGCAGGTGTTAGTTTTGGGGATGAAAATGTACAGGGTGATTCCATAATTTATTCCTCAGAATTGAGTGAGTCCATATTTTTTCCCTCTGCTTGGTCTAAAAAAGTAACCGTTTCTGACTGCCACAATTTTTTTTCTTGATTTCTTATAGTGTTTCTTAAAGCCAGAAAGTTTAGTTTTGTGTCATGTCTGTGATCTGCTTTTTTTCTACAAAATTAAACAACTGAATGAACATCCTCCGAGGCCGGTGATTCCATAATTATTGCCAGGGGTTGTATATTCATTATCTCCTTTACTTAAACCAGGTAAAAGCCTCATTCTAATCCAATTACATTTTTTCGGCAAATCTGATTGGTTAATCGTGTGAGATAAAATATCGCATGGACAGTGGCAAAATATTAAAACCGTTTCACATTGATGTGTTACTCTGCCCCCCTTGACTGCGTTGCTGCACAGGCGTCACTAATGGCGCTATCAGCTGAGAGCAACATAAACTAGTGCAGAGACAACAATGTTGAAATGTGTGGCTTTACCTGGACTGATTGATGGATTTACTGATTAGATCTGCTCAAAGTGATATTAATCAGTGAATCACCTGGTGGAGTCAGTGGCTACAAAGAAAACCTGCACCCTGTTGGCCCTTTCTGGAACAAGTTGCCCACCCCTGACCTACATGCTGGATGTTGCCCAGAGAAAGACGCCACATGGCCGTGATGTCACAGCTGACACTAATTTACAATGCAAATGACGTCGCTCAGCTAAGTCTCTCTTAAGTAACGTGGCTTAGTAGTTAGCACTGATGCCTCACAGCAACAAGGTTGTGGGATTGCTTCCAGCCCATTCTCTGTGAAGTTTGCATGTTCTGCGTGGGTTTCCTACAATCACTCCAGTTTCCTCCCACAATCAAAAACATGCTTATTTAGGGTCTGCTCCTTTCTTGGCCACTGACCAAGGCAGTGTCTCTACATCTGGAGTTGTTCCCTGGATGCCGGACTGTGGCTGCCCACTGCTCCTAGTGGTTGGATTGTGTCTACCTGGAATTAGGATGGGGTAAGTGCAGAGGACAAATTTTGTTGTATGTACACATGTACAATGATGATAAAGTCCTTGTTCTTATTACTTTGGCAAAAAGTCATTCCAGCAGCACCCAAGGATCTTCCAAAGAGATGTAGTACCAAAGGCATCCAGTTGCCCTCTTAAGTCAATGGTCAGCTTCTAGGTTTCACAATCATAAGGAAAAACCAGCGCACTAAAGACTTGGGCATTCATGTTCCTGCATCAGTATCAGTATCGCCAATCAGTTAGTGCCTTGCTAGTGATCAGTGACCTCATGACACCATAAGTTCTCACCAGGCTTCTCTTGATCTCAAAGGTTGAGAACAGAGACATAAACATTACTGCCAGCCTCAGGGAATCTCCTTAACCCGCTGGGGTCCGAGGGCATTTTTTTGGACAGTTCACTCGCCTGGCATAAATGTTTTATTATTGCTGTTAACAGCTCTTCCTGCATCCCACAATCAAGTTTTATGTCTCTTTTTTTCATGACAACCTGTGCTTTTAGAATATATATGTTTTTGTTGTTTTATAAGTGTAATAAAGGTTTACAATCAAAAATAGGCAAGGAAAAAATAAAGCGAAAAATAATTTTCCACACATTTATTCAAAACACACAGCAAACTATAATAAACAACTGTTTTGACACTTTATAAAGGTAATTTGAGGTCTTGTGTGAAAGGCTGTACAACAAAAAGGTTCAAGCAATAAACACAAATGCACATTTTGAACAATATATACAAAATGATCTATGCGTTTTGTTGTCCACTGATATGGTAAACAGTGCTTTACACAGAGAAAGCAACAGAGTTATCCAGTAACATTCACAAGCAAACTAGTGGAGCAATCCTGATAGATACACACTCTTTTTTTGAGCATGTGAGATTATCATCAGAGGCTCTCCGTGTGTCACTACACACCGGGAGCAATAGGGGATTAAAGACCGGGATTTGAACCAAGGATCTTCTGGTCTTAAGCCCAACACCTTAACCACAGGACTATCACAGAAGTCGTGAATGAACAGTTTTACAGTGTATTCACCAGAGAAGACACTACAAACATCCCAGTGAAGACATTAACCACACCCCCCCTTGAGTGACATCTGTGTTACCCCTGAGAAGGTCAAGAAAGTTTTGCTGAGTCTGAAGGTTGACAGGTCAACTGGCCTGGATGGTCTACATCCAAGACTGTTCAGGGAGCTTGCAAACACACTCTGCACTCCTCTTGCCATTATATACAGGAAGAGTATTGACTCACAGACCCTACCAACACAATGGAAAGATGCACTGGTGTCACCCATCTACAAGAAACGAAGCAGACTACAGGCCATCAACTACAGACCAGTTTAAGATAAGATAAGAAAAGCCTTTATTCATCCCTCAATGGGGAAATTTCAGTAAGGTCAGTTTCACTGACCTCCATCATCTGCAAGACCCTTGAGCGCATAATAGTGGAACAGCTGACATATTATATCCAGGGATGAGATTGGCAAATTCGATTTTCAGAGGAAAATAAGCCAGGGTCCAGGGCTTCAGGGGGACGAAGCCAAAGCATTTTTACTGTTTTAAAACATGTAAATTGCACTAAAATGATATTAAAAACTACTATAAATGCCAGGTGTTCATATCTATAATTCAAACTGTAAACCCTTACTAAGACCATCTACTGTACATGTGTATTTTTGTGACCAAAATATTTTTTCATAACTAGACTTACTTGATTTTCAGCATTCTCCACTTTCAGCATGGCACACTTGTCAACAAACATACATGTACATGTATAATCCAATGTTCTATGTCCATTGAACTGTCAGACCATATAAGGTTTATATTTAGTCGATGTGATCTCCACCTATAACACTGTATCACAAGATCATTGCTTCACTTTATCATACTGGACTAATTATATATGAGGACTGTTTCACTGTGTCGCATCGTTTCAAGCGCTCTCTCACGCGCGCTCGCTCTCTCTCTCTCTGTCAGAGAGAGAGATTTTTTATTTTGAGGAGTCTGAATCTCCTCAAAATAAAAAAATCTCTCTCTCCTCTATCAGACTCCTTAAAATAAAATAAAATAAAAGCTCTCTCTCTCTCTCTCTCCCTCTCTCTGTGTCTAATCAGAGCTGTGACTCTTTAAAATAAACGCGCACTCGCTACATGTCAGTGCGCTCATCAAACGCCCTGATCAATCAGTCTGATCAAAGCTGAAAAGAGCTGTGACTCTAAAAGAAACACGCACTCGCTGCATAAAAAATAATAATAATAATAATGTTAAATGACTGTTTTTGAGCCACACCACACCATGCAGTAAAGAACAGAGTGCACTTCCACAGAGGCAGAAAATAGCACTGAAACTGCTGCAACATGGCACACGCGACTGTGTGCACACATTAAAACGTGAACACACGCAGCTGCAAGTATGAACGAACACTGTTAAAGGCTGAGTATGCGCGTATTTCAGCCGTATTTAAATGAAACACAATGCTGCAATGAGCAGCTCTACGAATACGCCACTGTGAAAGCCCCCAAAGGTACTCCTGGCATTAAATTATTTTTTTTTTGCATTCTTACCCCCCCCCCCCCCCCCCTAAAATTTTCTCAATGGATTTGGACGTTTCACAAAACTGACCCCCAGGACTGTCAAATCCGCGGAAATATCTCATCCCTGTATATCAAGGAAAATGGACTTCAGTGTGTACACCAGCATGGCTTTACCAAGGGGAGAAACACAGTCACCAACCTACTGGAGGTGCTAGACATCTGGACTGAGGCCCTGAGACACAACAACCCAGTGGATATTATATTTTTGGACTACACCAATGCATTCGATACCATGGCACATCAATGGCTGCTGAGACAGATATATGGCTTTGAGATCACAGGGAAGGCACATGCATGAATTGAGCAATTCCTGGTTGGGTGACGACAGAAGATCTCTGCGAACGGAACACACTTGACCTGGAAACCAGTTATTAGCTGCGCTCCACAGGGCTCTGTGCTTGGCCCAGCATTGTTCCTGCTCTATGTGAGTGACATCCCGAACTTCCTAGATTGTGTAATTAACATGTTCGCAGACGATATGAAGATCTTCACAGCAATAGTCAATTCCAACAGACCTACAGAAAATCTGCAAGAAGATCTTAGGAAACTAGAGCAATGGTCTCAGAAAATGCAAATGCGGCTCCATCCAGAAAAGTGCCACGTTCTACACTTAGGTGCCCAGAATATTGAGACACCATACACCATGAAGAATGACCATGGTACAGACATCGCTCTCACACAGGTGTACACTGAGAAGGACCTTGGTGTCATTATTGACTCCAAGCTGACCTTCTCAGCTCATGTGGAGATCACAGTCAAAGCCAACCAGATCCTAGGATGTCTAGCCCACACCTTCAGGTACCCTGACATGAAAGTCTTTCTCCAGCTCTACAACTCTATGGTACGCCCCATTCTTGAGTATGCTTCATGTATCTGGTCACCACATTACAAGAAGGACATGGATAATATCGAGCGCACCCAATGACGGGCAACAAAGCTGGTACGAGAGATTGGCACCTAAGTTATGAGGATCGCCTGAAGCACCTCAATCTACCAATGCTATTGTATAGACGTCAGACAAGAGACCTTCTGCAATGCTTCAAGGTCATCAGCGGCACTGACGACATGACGACCATCAGACTGCTCGGTGTGTGGTGTTAAGGTGCTCTTCAAGACCAGCCTGTCAACAACAACACAAGGTCACCCCTATAAGTTACAGGTACAACCAGCGACAGGTCCACGAAAGCACTTCTTCGCCACCCGAGTCATCCCCATCTGGAACAAGCTATCTTGTCATACAGTAACAGCTGAAAACATCAACACCTTCAGGTCAAGATTACACGTTGAACTTAAAAACATCAAGATATTACCCTTTTTAAATTTCTTGGACCACACAATTTACCATACACAATATACAAGCAACAGAAATCTTCATTAAGCCATCCTATTTTAATCTCAGATGGTCCTAATACCCACTGGGTATCCACTGACCATTCTGAAGATATGATTATGTAAGGACCACAATGTAAATACATCGTTTGACTTTTTTGTGCTATCCTTGACATTCCATTAAATGTATTAGGCGTTTATTTTGGCATGTTATTTTGTTTATGTTTTGTATGGAATTTCTAAATCAATCAATCAAAACCATGTTATTAATATAGCATCCGTATGTCAGACTGTCGATTAATGAATGACCCACACCCAAACAGTTGGTGGCGGTAATGCACCGTGTCGGTTTGCAAACCGCCAATAAACTCGAAAGAAAAAGATAATGATCTGAAAGTGTAATAATTTAGTTGGCTTTCTGAGAATGAATTCAGCCAAATGTGTTCTGCATCCATGGCTTAACGAATCTTCAGGAACTTCCCTGCCAAGTCAGTAAAACATCTCAGTCCATATTACAATAGAAGTACAGCAAATACCAGAGTGTCTTTGCACCTTATCCTGCGCACCTTTGAGTCTTCAAACTTTGATACATTCCACTCAGTAACTTCCAACTATCATACCAGAGAACTACAGCTTCGCTTTTGAAACAATAAAAGCCAATAAGTCGGCAAGTTACAAAGTTACAACTGTGTATTCTAAATCACAGCGCTTGGAGTAAGAGAAAAAAAAAAAACCCACTGTAGTAACCAACGTGACGCGCGTCAAGTACTGCTGTATCCAGAAGGCGTTTGTTATAATGCCGGACAGCCCGTGAGGGCGGGACAAAGCAGAAGTCATTGAAGCACCAGTTAGCTTATATTCGGTTCCAGGCTAGTGAAACAAATCAAACTCACCCAAACAATCAGTAGCTGCCCGCATAGAATGCCTGCTAATTATGTCTTATTATAGCTTAAGTTCATTTACAGCAAATGAAGTTAGTCAGCTTTTCGATCGTTTCGGATATAAATCTTACTTCTGTGTGCATTTCATATGTAACAGAAGTTACGAAGTGAGTTTTTAAAAATTCTATAAAGGCGCCGGGGACACAATATAATATTTCGCAGGACCTCCTTAAAGCGGCGATTAGCGGAAATTTGCAGTCTTCGTGCGAATGTATTTATTTTACGCGTGCTATTAAGGGAGGTTACCGCGAAACGATTTGTTGGACTTTCTTTGACTTACTGCAAAACTCAACCGGCTTAGCGTTTGGTATTTGCTGGCGACTCGGCTAGCTAGCTAGCTAGCTAGGAGCCTAGCACCTTTAGCTAGCTAGTTAGCCAGCCAACCAACCAAGGTGTGTGGGGGTCTCTAATATTTCACACAGCGTTCAACTCAGTAAGTTTTAGTTTTGTCTTTTGTTGTATTAACTAGTTGTATGTATGTAACCGTTTTAATGTTACTGATGTTAAGAGGTTAGTACTTGTTGGACGCCACTTGGCTTAACTTTGATCAGTTTGTTTGTTGTGATTATTGATATGATTAAAGTCGTTCGCAGTTCTCGGAGTGTCCCCCCCCCCCATCTATTTCCCCCATCTATTTCCCCCCAACAGTGAACACACATTGCAGGTAATTTTCTAATTAGGTGACTTATGGAAATGTGTTGCCCCACGTCTGTGGTTGTTGTCAATCAGCTAATGAGCTGACGTCTGCAGAAATTACACTTGGATGTCACCTGAAGGCGTTCTTGTTTCGTTTGACGTTCTTGAGTTTAACGGTTGTGATATTTGTTTGTAGGTCTTTACTGGTACGTAGAACTTAAGTTGAACCTTGTTAATGCTACGCATGTCTGTTATTGTTTTTTAAGGCACAGATCAGTTGTTTTGTTTGACCTAATAGCAGTGTTGTTAAACTTTGCCTTCTTTCCGATGTAATGTTGTTGGTGTTGCAGAAGGAACTTATCTGAAACTGGTCATGGAGGGCAGTGTTTACACAGAATATAGGAATTGTGATGGTGTTGACCAAGTAAAGCCATTGCTGGCTCCTGTAGCACCTCACCGATACACAAAGGTAAGGACAAACTCGACCACATAATTGGCCTGGATCATATTGTTTAGCACAATATTTAATGTTGTAAACTGTTACACAGGAGGAGCTTCTGGAAATCAAAGAATTGCCCTGCTCGAACGAAAGGCCCGAATGTCTTTCTGACAAATATGACAGGTGAGACTGTAAAAATCATCACAATCACAGCAATATGGTGACCTGGGGTAACCAAAACTATATTATTTCACAATGTCTTATTTCAAAATAAGATACTATATATTTAGTGATATCACTTGACTTCAGAATTGAAAGCATGTAAGGAACTGGAGGCACAACTGCTTTGATTACAGGCTGAAGATTTTAAATCCATGTTCCTGTGTGTGCATGCATGCATATACGAGGTCTGTCAAAGTAACGGTCCTTTTCATTTTTTTCAAAAACTATATGGATTTGAATCACGTGCGATTACATCAGCCAACCTTGAACCCTTGTGCGCATGCGTGAGTTTTTCCACGCCTGTCGGTTGCGTCATTCCCCTGTGGGCAGGTGGTCCAGCCCTCTCGTCTTTTTTTTTTTTTTTTTTTTTCTCCACTGTTCAGGAATGGCTCAGAGACTGGCACTTTGCTTTATCAAAATTTTTTCAGAAACTGTGAGGCACATCGAAGTGGACACCATTCGAGAAATTCAGACGGTTTTCTGTGAAAATTTTAACGGCTGATGAGAGATTATGGAGTGTTACTGTCGCTTTAAGGACTCCCCACGGAGCCGCAGGGCGCACAGCGCTCCGAACCGCCGTCGCCAGCCTGTTTCAAGCTGAAAACGTCCAAATTTAAGCCTCTGTTGACCCAGGACGTCATGAGAGAACAGAGAAGTTTCAGAAGAGCTCGGGATCAGCAGTTTATCCGGACATTCCACTGTTAAAGGAGATTTTGTAATGAAAGACATGCGGACAGATTTGCGCACCCAGCCGCTCATGGCGCGGCGCCACAGCAAAACACCTCCGTGTTGATAACCATTTGTAAGATTCAGGCAGTTTTCGATGGCTTTCAGTCGAGTGAGTATCCGAGAAATTGTTTAACAGCTGGGCATGTTCAAACTTGTCCTGTAATGCTTCCAACGGAGGTGTTTTGCTGTGGCGCCGCGCAATGAGCGGCTGGGTGCCGACGCGCGAATCCGTCCACGTCTTTTCATTACAAAATCTCCTTTAACAGTGGAATGTGCAGATAAACTGCTGATCCCGAGCTCTTCTGAGACTTCTATTCTCTCACGACATCCTGGGTCAACAGAGGCTTAAATTTGGAAGTTTTCAGCTCGAAACAGGCAGACGACGGCGGCTCGGGGCGCCCTGCGGCTCCGTGGGGAGTCCTTAAAGGGACAGTAACACTCCATAATCTCTCATCAGCCGTTAAAATTTTCACCGAAAACCAGCTGAATTTCTCGAATGGTGTCCACTCAGATGTGCCTCACAGTTTTTGAAAAAATTTTGATCAAGCAAAGTGGCAGTCTGAGCCATTCCTGAACAATGAAAAAAAAAAAAAAAGACGAGAGGGGTGGACCAGTGCTCACTCAAAGCCTGCCCACAGGCAAATGACGCAACCGGCAGGCGTGGAAAAACTCACGCATTCGCACAAGGGTTCAAGGTTGGCCGATGTAATCACACGTGATTCAAATCCATATAGTTTTTGAAAAAAATAAAGGACCGTTACTTTATTGACAGACCTCATGTGTGTGTTTAACTGTTATGTATCCAGATATAAAGCCCACTGAGATTGAAACTCTTTATAAGGGTGACCTCACCAACAAAGCCAGCTGCACACGTCATAATAAACAAGTTATCGACATCAAGAGAATGTTAAAAATAAATAAAATACAAGATATATATATATATATATCTATCCGCACTGGACCACTCCTGACAGAGCATCAGCCCACCCCCTTTTTTGAAGAAAGTCGGTTAAATGGCCGTCCAATTTAAAATATTTTTATTAAACGCCCACCCTAAAATAAATTATTGTGACCCCAACACAGTAAAAAGCAAGAGTCTTCACAATGTCTTTCTCGTCTCTTCTGTGTCTTAAGTACGATGATGTAGTTGGTGTGCAGTGGTTGTAGTCGCATGACAATGACGTCAGTTTGAAAGCTTGCAGTTCGAGTTGTAGCGCACACTGTCCCGGCAAGGGTAAACTGAACTGATTAACTGATTTTACTATAGCACAAATTATCTATTGTTGGATTTTAGTTTGTGGTTTGTTTTTTTTGGGGGGGGGGGGGTTAGGCTCAGATAGAATTGAGTGTACAAACACTGCTGGTGTGCAGCACTTTGTGAACAGTAGATGAATGGATAATACGGATACAGCCTTCATATATCGGCAGTCAGTAGCTGGACAAACTAGCTGTTCCATTGCTTTCAGTGAGAGGTTGATGAAAAAATTCCACCTCCTATGGTTAATGGTTGTTTTATCTTTAATGAGGGGAGAGGAAAAAACATGGATTATTTAATTGCAGTGTCACATGGTTTTACACTGGTAGGAATAATCTGATGTTTCAGAAAGGAATTCATTCATAACCTCACTAGAAGTTGTTTTGAAGAGTCCCTCAGCCAGGGTTTCCTGTTTTAGTATAGGCTGTGGATATTGTTATGGTGGTGCTGACATCTCACTTTTACCTTAATAGCCCAAATAAGCCAAATTTTAGAGATACATGAATCCAAAGATTAACTTAAACAAGAAATGTTAGTTGATATGGAGTTTTTTTGTTTGTTTGTTTTTTTAAATATAGTCTTCCGTCAGACTCAGACGCTTGTCTCCCGTGTGACAGGCAGTTCTGCTAATCGCTCATTATAAAAGCTAATGTTTTCATTGTCTAATTAGCTGATAAATTTAGGTCCAGTCATTTTTAGCCCGCTAACATATTTAAGCAGACAGAGTGAATAATGCTTAAGTTAAACATTTGTGAAGTCTGAAATCAAAGATTTTAGTACCTGCCTGTTAAATGTTTTGTCGGAGATTATTCATGTATAGTATATAAATGAAATATGCATGCATCATTTGTCAACACCATGTGCAGAAAGCGGAGGTTGACCAGCTTGTTGGCAATCTCATCATCGCTCATCTTCCGCTGCTTATCTGGGACTGGGTAGTTGGGGCAACAGCTCCAGCAGGGGATCCCAGACTTCCCTTTCTCAGGCCACAATAACCACCTCTGGTTGCGGGATACTGAGGCATTCCCAGGCCAGTGTAGAGATCTCTCCACCTAGTCCTTGGTCTTCTCCAGGATCTCCTCCCACATGGATGTGTCTGGACCACCTCCCTAGGGAGGCGCCTCAGGGGCATCCTTACTAGATGCCTGAACCACCTCAGCTGGCTCCTTTCATTGTAAAGGAGCAGTGGCTCTACTCCGAGTTCCCCACGGATGACTGAACTTCTCATCTTATAGTAGAGAAGCTTGAATCTTCAACTGGATTGGGTTGCTTGACACAACTCAAGCAACCCAACTCATCTTATCTTTAAGGGACACACCAGCCACCCTCCTGAGGAAACCCATTTTGGCCACTTGTACCTGTGATCTAGTAATTTCAGTCATGACCCAACCCTCATGACCATGCGTGAGAGTAGGAACGAAGATTGACCAGTAGATCGAGAGCTTCACCTTCTGGCTCAGTACCCATTTCGTCACAACAATATTGAAGAACAAATGCAATACAGAACTTGCTCCGGCCAATCTCACACTCCATTGTCCCCACAATTCATGTTAATTCAGGCATCCCATCACAAAATATTTATTACCTCTTGATAGAATACATACAAGCAACTACTGTGGCAGAAAGGTGTTATCATTTTGTGATGTTGCTTATACAACCCCTGGCAAAAATTATGGAATCACCGGCCTCGGAGGATGTTCATTCAGTTGTTTAATTTTGTAGAAAAAAAGCAGATCACAGACATGACACAAAACTAAAGTCATTTCAAATGGCAACTTTCTGGCTTTAAGAAACACTATAAGAAATCAGGAAAAAAAATTGTGGCAGTCAGTAATGGTTACTTTTTTGGACCAAGCAGAGGGAAAAAAATATGGAATCACTCAATTCTGAGGAAAAAATTATGGAATCATGAAAAACAAAAGAACGCTCCAACACATCACTAGTATTTTGTTGCACCACCTCTGGCTTTTATAACAGCTTGCAGTCTGAGGCATGGACTTAATGAGTGACAAACAGTACTCTTCATCAATCTGGCTCCAACTTTCTCTGATTGCTGTTGCCAGATCAGCTTTGCAGGTTGGAGCCTTGTCATGGACCATTTTCTTCAACTTCCACCAAAGATTTTCAATTGGATTAAGATCCGGACTATTTGCAGGCCATGACATTGACCCTGTGTGTCTTTTTGCAAGGAATGTTTTCAGTTTTTGCTCTATGGCAAGATGCATTATCATCTTGAAAAATGATTTCATCATCCCCAAACATCCTTTCAATTGATGGGATAAGAAAAGTGTCCAAAATATCAATGTAAACTTGTGCATTTATTGGTGATGTAATGACAGCCATCTCCCCAGTGCCTTTACCTGACATGCAGCCCCATATCATCAATGACTGTGGAAATTTACATGTTCTCTTCAGGCAGTCATCTTTATAAATCTCATTGGAACGGCACCAAACAAAAGTTCCAGCATCATCACCTTGCCCAATGCAGATTCGAGATTCATCACTGAATATGACTTTCATCCAGTCATCCACAGTCCACGATTGCTTTTCCTTAGCCCATTGTAACCTTGTTTTTTTCTGTTTAGGTGTTAATGATGGCTTCGTTTAGCTCAGGGGTCGGCAACCTTTGAGACATTGAGTGCCAATTTCAAATTTTCTAGTCAGAGTGTGCCACTATCAACACTAATGGTAAAAATGTCACAAACTACAGGAATATGTTCAACAAATTCAAAGCAAACAGCAACGTATTTAATTAATCTGTGGGCTGAGACTAAAATGAATCATACGCTATGTCTTAATATACTGTATCTTGCCTACCAGTCAGTGTGATCCCTGTCCTTGCTTTTCATGGCTGAGTATTTTTATCCAGGGTTCGTAGTTTGTCACTTTTAATTGTAAACATGCCTCAGAATGGTCCGTCTTCAAAGGTATGTTGAGCCAAACCCTGACGAGGGCCAATGCTGAACTTCTCTGGTGCAGTTGTCAAAGAGTCTGCACAGCTGAGAAAAGCCTCCTTTATGTACTCCCCATCAGTAAAAGGCTTCCCATGTTTAGCAATGCAATTAGCCAGATTATAACTGGCTTCTGTGACATGGCCTTGGGTGTTCACAAACACTTTAAGAGAGCTGGATTGTTTCCCATACCTGGCCATAGCACGTTTGATGGTTTCGGCTCTATCAGCAGGGACTTTATATGTTTCTGATGTTTCGTCTCGAAATGCCGCTTAAAGTAGACCTGCATTGAAATAAATGTGGTCAGATTTCAGAAAGAAATAGCTGATATGTATTTATAAGACCCTTGTGAATGCAGTAAAGTAAATCTGTAAGCCCAAACTTGTAATTCAGTGGAGAAATCTTCGTTTAAAAATGACAAATTTGCAGCTAAAATTTAGCCCTCTGTGAAAACAGTTTGTACAGCCGTATCATTTCCATGACGTCAGGGACAAGATGACGCGCTCCTGCCTTCAGTCTGATCCTGCATTGAAATTGATTTTATCTGTTAGTAATGTTACTTGTACACGTCCTGGTTTCAACATCCAAAAGTAAGCTGCAATGAATGTGAGATACAGATCTGTGTGCTCAGATCAGCAACGACGACAGCAGGCGCTGTTCTTCCTCTCCCGCTCTCTGCCTCCGCTGCGCTTATTAAGTCTGCGGGCTCATTAACCGCCGACGCGGGCCACTCACACCGCCCGTGTCTGCTTTGCAGCCGGTGTTGTGCCAGATTCAGCGCACAACACCAGCATCACCTCTCTGTCTACTGAATGGAGCTGCAGCACACTTGGCACAAGTCCTGAGATTACGCTCGCTGTTTTAATGCGAAGCGGCCGGTACACCTGTTGCTGCAAGGACAGACTTCTTGCGGCAAAATCCACAGCACCGCACGTCTCGGCAATCGGAGCCCCAGAGCTCCATGGACACTGAGAGAGGTTTATATATTTTTAATGACTGGGATTCTTTGCGGGTCTCCTCCATATCCCGCGATGGTACCGGAGGCGAAAGACAGATTTTCATTGCGACACCACTCAATCAAACGGGCGTATGGGGAAAAAGTCCCCCAAAATAATTTAAGCACAAATAAGAAATGTGTACTCACCAAGAAAAAGGTGCAGATGCAAACTGACGTAAATCCACAAATTTACAGTTGGCGTGCAATGCATGCTGGGAGAGAGGGTCTTCTCCGTGACGTCTCGGCAGAGTCCATGATGAGAGGGACAGTTTTGCGGAGGGCTAAATGTTAGCTGTAAATTTGTCATTTTTAAATGAAGATTTCTCCGTTGAATGACAGATCTGGGCTTCCAGATTTACTTTACTACATTCAGAAGGATCTTATGTGTAAATGTAAGTCATTTTTTGGTCCAAAGATCTGACTGCATTTATTTCAATGCAGGTCTACTTTAATACTGGAAGTTTGGCACACAACGTTGTCACAGCACAAGGTACATACAGCGCGATCTTTGACGCAAACAAAACCATATTCTTCCATTCAGGAGGGCTGGAATGCCCTAGCTTTAGTTTTTTTTTTGCCGGAGGCTCTGTCATCTCTGCACTTTTCTCTGCAGAGTGCTGTGGAGCGAATGTGGTTGGAAGATCGTGGTGTCACTTTTTTTTTTTTTTTTTTGCTGATGCTGGTCCAGTGTTGTGCGTGCCAGTGATTATGCCGCCACGTGCCACTGCTAGCATGCGTGCCATAGGTTGCCTACCCATGTAAATCCCATTTCCTTTAGGCGGTTTCTTACAGTTCGGTCACAGACGTTGACTCCAGTTTCTTCCCATTCATTCCTCATTTGTTTTGTTGTGCATTTTCGATTTTTGAGAGACATTGCTTTGTTTTCTGTCTTGAGGCTTTGGTGTCTTCCTTGGTCTACCAGTATGTTTGCCTTTAACAACCTTCCCATGTTTGTATTTGGTCCAGAGTTTAGACACAGCTGACTGAACAACCAACATCTTTTGCAACATTGCGTGATGATTTACCCTCTTTTAAGAGTTTGATAATCCTCTCCTTTGTTTCAATTGACATCTCTCGTGTTGGAGCCATGATTCATGTCAGTCCACTTGGTGCAACAGCTCTCCAAGGTGTGATCACTCCTTTTTAGATGCAGACTAACGAGCAGATCTGATTTGATGCAGGTGTTAGTTTTGGGGATGAAAATGTACAGGGTGATTCCATAATTTATTCCTCAGAATTGAGTGAGTCCATTGTTTTTTTTTTTTTTCCTCCCTCTGCTTGGTCTAAAAAAGTAACCGTTACTGACTGCCACAATTAATTTTCTTGATTTATGTTTCTTAAAGCTAGAAAGTTGCCATTTGAAATGACTTTAGTTTTGTGTCCTGTCTGTGATCTGCTTTTTTTTTCTACAAAATTAAACAACTGAATGAAGGTCCTCCGAGGCCAGTCATTCCATAATTTTTGCCAGGGGTAAAATTCTCCAGCACACAATTGTGACTGTTTGGGTTTTTTTTTTTTTTTCTTTCTTCTTTTCAATGTAGGAAAGTCTTGTGTTGGATCAGAATACCCAATGTTACTTTGTATTGTCTTCCTAATTGTCATTTCTCATTTTTAAATCTGAGGGTTTGTTTCTCCTCTCCAGTGATGGCATATGGGACCCTGAGAAGTGGCATGCTTCACTGTATCCCACTTCAGAGCGTAGCTCTCCAGTAGATGGCTTTAAGAAGGACTGCACAGATGACAGAGTTCCTCTGAAACGAAGAATTCCAGGTGAAAAACTGTTATGAGTCTGAAGCTGTAATCTGCTGGGCACATTCTAAATGTCTGTTATCTTGTCTGTGAAGTCATGTTTAGAAATTGAAATTTGTCTTAATAGAACATTCAGAGAAGATAAGTGTGTATATATATATATATATATATATATATATATATAATACTTTATAGAAAGTATTTTGTAAACTGGATGCAGTTTACAAAATACTTTCCATAAAGTAACTGTATGCACAAAACCCATGCATTTATTTTCCAACACATACGTATGCTAGATGGTATGGTTTTATATTAGTGGCTTTTCTTCATAATTACAAAACAGAAGCTCCCAAATGATACAAGATTCTTTTTTTCCACTTGTCTGTTTAGCATTCAGTAGAATTGTAATTCTTGTGCACAGTTTTGTTGCTGTGGTGTTTGAGCTGTGTGAACTTATTCGACTTTATAGTGCTAGACACAAAGATTTTATGGTTGTTTATTTGATTCATGTCTACATCTGCTCTTGGCTTCAAAAAAATGGCAGTAGAAAGCGCACATGCCTGCAATTTCATGTTTACAACATAAGTTCCTTTCACACCGGGCTTCCGTACAGTTGTGTAATGTGGAGTACTGACTACGCAGAGTTTATGCAGCAGTATGCTGAGGGACGCAAAGGGTACGCGAGACGGACACAAAAAAATTAAACATTTAATTTTTTCAGCATAGAGCACTTAACGCAAGAAGTATGCATTTCTTTTTTAAGCAAGTCTATGCAACACTGCGCTATTGTACACATCCAAAGAGTGTGTCAGACAAACAGGCAGGGATGCATCCAGAGTAGGGTTGGGTATTGAGAACCAGTTCTTTTTAAGAATCGTTAAAAAATGATTCAATCCACCAACATTGGTAGCCTTTTTGCTTAATGATTCCTTTATCAGTCCTTCAGAGTGGCCGTAATTTTTAAGGGTGTTTGTCGGGAAAATGATCATTTCTCTAACGTTGAATGCAGACCCTGCAGAGGTTCTGTAATCAACCGCTTCTGTAAAGGCTCCGCTTCGAAGATTGACCCCCTCCTCCGTTGGTTTTCTGCTTTGCTGCCTTTCAGAAGCCGCAGGTCAGCTTCTTAACCCTTCTCAAAGCCATTAAAAGATGTCAATCATGAGTCACTTTTGTATGGATTAAAGTCACTAACTGGGACTCCTGTCTTGTTGCAGGCAAGAAACGAGAATCATCCTTCATTCCATTTGTACAGCTCCAAACGCTGCGCCGCTCTCTGCCAAGTCATGTTAGTCTGGTCGGAATTAACTTCAAAGCGAAAGGCCATTTTAAATCAAATGACCCTTCTTTCCAAACATTGTAATTCGAACAATAAACTACAATCAACCAAAACTTTTGCCTCCCAAAATGAGACGTCCTGCATTCTTTATGAATTACATTGATGTTGATGTGCGTGCGTGTGTGGCGGCATGATCCATGCAGCCTGCTGTGCGTGCGTGCGTGCATGCATGCATGCATGCATGCAACAGGTGATGGAACTTGCGCATGTGTGTGCTCAGACAAGTAATCGAACCAGCTCGCAAGTGGTGAAATGATCCCTCAGCTGCCTGTGTGTTCATAACGGCTGAGTGAGCCACTGCATGTGCATGAGCTGGTCTACGGCAGGGATGCATCCTGTTAATAACCAGATAACTGCCAGAATCTGATCTCCTGCATTTACATTCACTTGAATAATCCGATAATCAGAAAAACATCGTTTACATTCTCTCACTCTCATCTTAAAATGCTTATCGGGGTCGCAGGGGCAACAGCTCCAGCAGAGGACCCCCAGACTTTTCTTTCCTGGGCCACATTGACCACCTCTGACTGGGGGATCCTGAGGCATTCCCAGGCCAGTGTGGAGATATAATCTTTCCACCTAGTCCTGGGTCTCCTCCCAGATGGATGTGCCTGGGCCACCTCCCTAGGAAGGTGCCCAGGGGGCATCCTTACCAGATGCCCGAACCACCTCAGCTGGCTCCTTTCAGCACAAAGGAGCAGCAGCTCTACTCAGAGCTCTCCATGGAAGACCGAGTTTCTCACCCTATCTCTAAGGGAGACACCAGCCATCCTCCTAAGGAAGCCCATTTCGGCCACTTGTACCTGCAAACTAGTTCCTTCAGTCATGACCCAACCCTCAAGACTTAAGTGAGCGTAGGAACGAAGATTGACCAGAAGATAGAAAGCTTTTCCTTTTGGCTCGGCTCCCTTTTTCTCACAACAGTACGGTGCTCTTCTCAAATGCCCCTGCTGCACCGATTCTCCGGCCAATCTCGTGCTTCATTGTCCCCTCACTCATGAACAAGACCCCGAGGTACTTGAACTCCTTCACTTGGGGCAAGACTGTATTCCCTACCCGGAGTAGGCAATCCATCAGTTTCCTGCTAAGAACCATGGCCTCATATTTCGAGGTGCTGGTCTTTATCCCAGCTGCTTCAAACTCTGCTGCAAACCAATCCAGTGAGTGTTGGAGGTCACAGGCCGATGAACCCAACAGGACCACATCATCTGCAAAAAGCAGTAATGAGATCCTGAGCCCACCAAACTGGAAACCCTCCTCCCCCCAACTACAACTCGATATCCTGTCCATGAATATCACAAACAGGATTGGTGACGAGGCGCAGCCCTGGCGGAGGCCAATCCCCACCGGAAGCGAGTCTGACTTACTACCAAGCAACTGGACACAGCTCTCACTTTGAGTACAGAAATTGGATGGCCCTGAGAAGGAATACCCTCACTCCATGCTGGTTTACATTCTTTCATTTCATAAATTGGATTTCTTTCAAAATCCAGAGAAGAAAAAGAGCAGAGTGAGAGATGGCCCTCGCACGCTGTCTTGAGAATGCTGAAGCAACAAACAAGATGTTTAAGTATGCTTGAGTATATGGCAAAATTTTCTTCTTTTTTGGGGGGTGGACTCTGGAGTGGGCAACGGACTCTGAACTTTGTGATTATGATGTTACAAGCCCTGATGAGGCAGCAGTGTATCCCGCTGTATGTCTGGAAAATATTAGTGCTGTTTTCTTTCGTGTACTGTTTTTTAGAATGGAGCGTGTTTCCACAATGCCACAAACTCCCCAAAAAGTAGGCAGGAGTAAACTGAGAGGCAGAAAAATAGGTCGATATAGCAGCAAGGACTAAATACTTGGCCATTGGCATACTGTAAACAAGACTAGGAATGCAACCGTACACCAGCCGGCGTACTCTGTATGAATCACAACTGAATGCAAGCCCGGTGTGAAAGGGGCTTTTTGGAGAAGCATGTTTGTAAATGACAAGAAATTTTTATTTTAAATTTTGCCTTTGTGTATACCCTTCTTTAGTGTGAGTTCAGAGTTTTTGGCGTGAGAACTTCCTGGATTTTTAGTGAATCATATATAACACACGGTGCATCTGGAAAGTATTCAGTGCTTCACTTTGTCTACATGTTACACCCTTATTCCAAAATGGAGGGGTTTTTTTTCCCCCCCTCAGCTCTACTCAACACCTGATAATGACAACATAAAACTGTTGTCTTTTTTAAATTTTTGCGGATTTATTATAAAACTAAAATCACATGTACATATAATTACCACACACACTCCGTTTTTCTTTTGAAAAAAACGATTGGCCACTCACTTAAAGTTTCAATAGGCAACCAGGTAGCAGTCAATTGCAGAACTATACAGGGGTAAAAATTAAGATACTCCAATCATATTGAAAATCATATGTCTGATCACAGATTTCAACAGGTGACTGAATGTTATGGGGTAAAAATGGCAAGAATGGTGACAGGTCAATTTCAGTTTGGACAGGGGTGAAAGGTTAAAGTTGATACAATTTTGGTAAAGAATGACACATTATTGGCTGAGTTAGTAGGGTTTTAAGAGTAGTTTGCGCCATGTCTTCCTTGGTTATCACGTTACGGGGTAAGGTCGCGTCATACAATCCAATGGATGTCGACCTTGTTTGACCTTTACGGACTAAGTATTCAACACAGTCAACACTATTCCATTTATTAATCCTGTTATCTCCACCAGTAGTTTGCATCACTTTTTTTATACCAAAATTGGAGCAATTGTAACTTTTGACCCATGTCCAAACTGAAAGACTTTTGTCACCCTTCTTGCAGTTTTAACTCCGTAACATTGTCATAGTCCAAACCATACAGGATTCTGTGAAGGACACTGACAGCCAATGAGAGTAGTGAGGCACTGTGACGTCACTGGCTGGTCCCTCTCTGGCTGCTAATCCAACATGGCAGAGTCTGCTCCGATACTCCTGCATTTTTGTGTAAATCTAACATGTTTCTCATACACTATGTAAAAGCTAGTGAGAAATAAACACTTCTAAAACTGAAAATGGTGTAGGGTAAATGTACCCTTTAAGCCCACTTTCAACTTTGTCAGTTTGCAAAAAAAGCAAAATATATATTTTGCCATCCATTACTTCATTCAATCAAATGGTTCACTTGTGTGACATTTTTTATTGCATACAAATCACATTTTCCTTTATTGTTAGCCCCACCCCAACGTATACAGTCTCAGGACCCCTGACAAGACACCCAAAAAATTTGGTGTTTTGGGACGTGTCAGATTTCATTCATTTTCAGCCACATCTTTGGTAAGTACATTCATATTATGCCAAATAGGTAAATGTATTAATTTTGATTTATCAATAGATAGTATTTTGCCAAATTATGATTTCCCTTAAAATGGAAAGATCAGTGTTATGAGCTAGCAAACATGGCTATTCTCATGCTCACACACCTAGCCCTGTTAATGTTACTCTTCCTCAAGAACTAAGGTTGTCAGCTACAAATATTAAACATTTTATTATTCATTTTAACAGATATTTAAATAAATGCATCATAAATTTTGTGGAGCTGATTTTCATAAATTAACTCTTTTTACGGGGAATTAGATGGTACATACCATCAAAATGCATGCAAACTACACCGAGCACATGCTGTAATGTTGGATACAAACTATATTTAGGTGCCATGCATAAATGTAAATTTAAATACCGTATTTTTCAGACTGTAAGTCGCACTTTTTTTTTTACATGTTTTGGCTGGGGGTGCCACCTATACTCCAGAGCGACTTATAAGTGAAAAATATACCAGTAGATTCTCAATCAATTTACCATAATAAAACAATTTTACGTGACAGTCGCTCTATGTTTTAAAATGGTCACCGGAAACGGAAATGCAAGGCATCATGGGCACTGTAGTATGGCGGCCGCCCTATAGGTCACACTGGTCGCGATAATCAATCACAGAACATTGGACGCGTATCCCTCACCTCACCCAGACAATGATTGTGAAGCAGACGAACACGGTGCTTGCTGTTATTCCGGGAGGACTAACAAAACAGCTTCAACCCTTGGATATCAGTGTGAGCAGAGTGTTTAAGTTGACGCTGAGAGCTGCGTGGGAGCACTTGGGTGAGCATCGGCGAAGGATTAGCATCTGCATTTGGAAGGAGCTGGCGTCGACGCCACAGGGAGGTCATGAGTTGCGCAGGTAGGTGCTGCACGAACATCGGCAGCTGACACCTGGTGTGTACTATGGTCCACAGCGGGTAATATGTTAGAAAAGAACCACCGTTCAGCGGTGGTGCAGGGGCTCGCAATGTGGTCCGCAAAATACAAACATATCCGTAGGTAAAATGCAGCTCAAGAGAGGGCACTCGAGGCTTGTGTGACTGTTCCTGCGACTTCTGACTACCGTAGAAAAATAAAAATTTCAACATTACTGATAACTTAACAAGACAACGGAGAAGGCCTGAAAAAATGCCACCAAAAAGAAAAGCATACTCTGCAGATTACAAGTTGCGACTGGTGAAATATGCATCCGAAAACGGTAGCCGTCACGATTTTATCATCTGAACTTTTGATGTTAACATAACTGTATGTCCATGCGACTTATAGTCCAGTGCGACTTATTTATGGTTCATTTTTCTTTATAATCGATAAAGTGGCTGGTGCGACTTATAGTCCGGAAAATACGGTATGTAAATATAAATTTATTTTTTTTAAGACATGTTCACTGTTATCTAATAAATATATTGCTGTTTATTTTTAACTGAAGTGCCTGAAATGAAACTAAATTAAGATTAATTGTTCTGTGTTGTCTATGGAACTGTCATGTGTCATTTGTTCAGATGATCTTGTTCAAAGGGGATTTTCTTTTTAAACTTTCACTCATTTATAAATATATTGCATTAATTATATTTTTATGCATTAATTATTGCATTAAACAAGTTTAGTTTATCAGTAACTGATGTTATGGGCTTATTTGGCAAACACATGGGCTTAATTGGTACCATGATACCATTTAAGCCCATTCCAGACTTGACTTTTTCCCTAAAATTTCTTAATTACATCTTTTGAATTGTACATCGACTAATTACTAAATATTCAAATGAGAGGTAAATCTCACCCTTTAACAAATGATGTCACTTACAAATTGTCAGTATATAGACAAAATTGCAAAACTTAGATTTTGGGGGGCTTAATGGGTACACTTACCCTATTTGTAACCTCATAACACCTATGGAGTGATTTACAAGAGCCCTCACAGACGTCAGCATGCATGTGTATCACACGCGGGGAGGGAGCTTTCGCTCTTTTCAGAAGCTCATGTATAGAAGCTGTTAAAAGGTAGAGTATTGTTTATTCTGCAACATCAATATAAACAGAGGTGAATATATCAATGAAATGTGGATAACAAAACATTTTTTTTTTATAAGAAATGTACAAAAATCTCAATTCTTTTCATTTTGTCATTGTGGGGCATTGTGAGTGTGTGTGGGGGGGGTAAATTTCATCCATTTTGGAATAAGGCTTAATATAACAAAATGTGGGGGAAAAGTGCTGTGAATACTTTCCAGATGCTGTATGTGTAACGATCTGTATGAGTTACTCCTGCTCCCCCCCAAAATAAGGCTTAAACCTAGACTAATTTTTGTCAAAAACCCAGGAGCTCTTACAGCAGACTCCTGGCTGACTTTCAGGATGTCTTTCTCGTGTCTGTATAATTAAGGCCTCTAGTCTTTGTGTAAGAACCTTGGTGTATGTCTGATTGTAGTCCAAACATCTAAAAGTACTGTTGTGTTGTGTTCAGATCCACGTGAGCGTTTAAGAGAGGATGAACTGGATGTCATACTCAGCCCTCAGCGACGCAGTTTCGGAAGTGGATGTCAAGGCAATGCTGCACTTGCATCACACGCCCGTCGTCCGGTCAGCCCCATGGAAAATAAGGAGAATGAGAGTGTCCGTCTCGGAGGGGTGCGCCGAATTGGAAGTGGTCGCATAATTGCTGCTCGAGCCTTCGAGAGAGAAGCTCGTGTGGATAAAGAGAGGGAGCGCGAGAGAGACTTCAAAGATAAAAGATTCAGAGTTAGTGTACTTTTTTCCCCCCTCTCCTCCATAATGCCAGTTTCCTTGGGATTTTGGCAGAAATATGTTTTAGTGCCTTGATATTGGGCTGTATTAATGCTCATGTAGAGTGGAAGGTGAAAAGTTACAGTATATTGCCAGTGTTGGCTTGACTTTATTAATTGCTGCCCCACATTTCAACTTTGTGTATTCAAACACAGTGCATTGCGTCGACCTTTAGAAATTTTTAAATGGGTAAATACAGCTATTCGTAAGTATGTCACTCTTTGCTCGTGGACAGCTGGGTGCGCCTTCCGAATGCGTCTTCCTGTTGATCATCGGCGGGAAATTTTGTACCTCAAGAACTGCCTGTGTTGACACGTGGACTCGTAGTCATTAGCCTATTACCTACTCGCCATCGACTCCATGATACGAATCGTAACTATCAGATTTTGAACACTACTGATGAGCATTCTCAAATCATATCGCTTTCCTGAATTGCAGTTCAGCTAACTTTTCTGCTCTTTTGAGAGCTCTTAGTTTCCCCATGTCTCAGTAGCCAACAAACTCGGCACAGCCGTGGGTGAAATGTGCAGAGCTTTCACAAGAGCTTCACAATTTTGACTGTACACAGGCAGTAATTACAATCAGACATGTCACAGGCATAGAAATGTATCCCTAATTGACAATTAACCCTGGGTATTTTGACTTATGAGGCTAAACATTCAAGAGTACTTTTGATGAGGGCCATTTGTGATTTTCGAAAAGTGGCCACACTGTTATGTGATGATAAATGGCTTCATCTGACCACTATCTGTTTAATAAGACGTTTTCTGTATGATCAATAAACTGGCCAACATTTCATGGATTCTGCCTGGGTATGTAAACTTATGAACACAATTTCACATGTTTTCTGTCAATGAACTTTAGTTTCGAAAGCAGGGTTTTTTTTAATCGTAGTTTGTGAATGTTGCCATCCATATATGTATCACAATTGCATCTTATGTACTTACATTTTGTTTTTCTGCCCTCCTCAGAGAGAATTTGGAGATAAACGTGTCTTTAGTGAAAGAAGAAGGAATGACTCCTATGCAGAGGAGGAGCCAGAGTGGTTTTCTGGTGGTCCTACGAGCCAATCTGAGACAATTGAGCTAATTGGATTCGATGACAAAATCCTGGAAGAAGACAAGCGCAAGTCAAAGCGTTCACGGAAGAGAACAGAGTCTACAAAAGAAGGCATGTCAAACTATGTTGAGAATTGTTTTCTTAAGCAGCTTAGTCACTCATTTGGCTTTATGGTGGGTGTTTGTATAATGGCTTAGTGTCACATCTGTCTAGAGGATGCATTAGATCACCAATTAGCTGTTTGAGTAATTTGTGTCTGTGCAGCAGTGGAATGCAATGGTGGACAGACTGAGCAAGATATGGTTTTGCAGTCTACAAGTGATCAGGAGGTTCCACACCCTGATGCTGCACAGGAGCAGTCTGTTAGAGACTTTGACTTCAATGAGTTCTTCAACCTAGAGAGCATGCCAGGCCTGGCTTCTGTAAGTCTGGGGTGCACTGTGGGGTTTATGTATGGAATAAAGGTGTGCATGTAGGGGTGGATTCTTATTCACAACTCCCTATAGTTTATCAATACATCCTAGTGCGGGGGTATTCATCTCATTCCAGAACGGGCCAAGATGGTGCAGGTTTTCTTTGTAACCACCCACTCCACCACCTGATTCCATCTGATCAAAGTGATGCTCATCAGTGAAATCACCTGGTGGAGTAAGTGGTTACAAGAAAACCTGCACCCTCTCGGCCCTTCCTGGAACAAGTTGAATACCTCTGTCCTAGTGAATACTACAAGCTGAACAGTAGCGGTTCCCAAATGTATCAGTGTTTCTTCAAACCACAGTTGCTACTGACAACTTTCTTCAAATAGTTTGAAAATATCATGCATCCCTTGTAATAGTCTTTATGTGCATATGTGTAAATGGGTGCATGGTTGCCATTAAAGGCATTGAGCTGTGACATTGTCATGCTTACTCAAATTCAACAACCACTTTTCATGTGCTGAGTTTGGATTTTATTCACTTCTAACTGCACAGTTACCTCTGCTGAACTGGCTTGTTTGTATAAACCTTGAATTTCTTCACTATGGTTGAAATATTTTTGCCACTGGGTTATTGCATGGAGTGTGAAAGGGTATCTGATAACTCTCGAGCAAAATTTATGCCCATCATTATGTATGTTGAATTAAAATCTACTAAAAGTGGACAAGGCTACAAACAAAGGGAAATTTGTCTGACTGGTTCATGGCATTAGGTCAACACAAGATTAGCCAGCAGTGTGTACAATGAAACTGTCCTCCCTCTCCTAGCACACTTTGTGCTAAATTGATGGAAAGTGCTCTAAACGTAAGTGCCACCTTTGTTGTCTGAACAATTTGGTCTGCCAATTTGTGTTACACACACTCATACCCCTTTATTTCTGTCTTGTAGATGATAGAGGATGTTTTAGGAGAGGGTCCAGTATCTGCAAGTCGTTTCAGTCAGTGGTTTTCCAATAACCTGAGCCCTTCAGGCAGCCATTCAAGCAGTCTACGATCTACTCCCCATGAGGAGTTGGAAAAACTAGCAGGTAAATGCAGCAGATTCTACAGTGGACTCAGTAGACTTTGCATACCACAGGCAGTGGTCTCAAACAGGGGTGTACAGACTAGTCAAAATATCATAGTTTGTTTGGTTAGAATATCAACTCACAATTCATGCCACAGATTTATTAATCCCTGGAAGGGAAAAAAAACAGGGAGGATTCACCCTATCCCTTTGTCCATCTGAGTTTTGTATATGCAACTTATCTGAAATATTTTGGATTTTAATGAAACATCACACAATCATAGCACACCCAATGTACGTGAAGAACAGTAATTCTGGTCTGAAGTCTCCAACTAGGTATAAGACAATACAATTTATCAACTGCATATATAAAATTTAGAGATTAGCCAGTGCACTCCCCCCCGCACTTCAGTTCAAATATGTAGCTGCTGATACAGATTCAGCAACAAGAGCTCTTGCTGAATTTGTTAAACCTTAAGATGCCTTGACACTCGCACAAATTTGATCCGCTCACTGGTACGCAACATTCTGTGCCAGAGCGTAAACTCATTGTAAACTGTGCACGGCTTTGTGCAACTGCACAAAGAAAACTTTGAAATATTCAAAATCTCTGGTACGCAATAATTACCTGTTTTAAGCAGAAACAAGGCGATACTCATGATGCTTTGAAATGACCAAAATGCAATGAGTGCATCAGCTAGCAGCTCATGTAGCTGCAGCGCTCTGATCGCTTTCTCCGTCTTTTATTACAAAACAATGCTGAATTCATGTAGAAATGATTGTTGTACGAAAGCTTCAGATATCTGTCACTGAGAGATGACTGGAGTGTAGTTTTAAACAGAAACTAGGTGATAATCCGTGAACCATGGCTAATGAGGTAATAAAAGGCAGGGCGGACCGATTTTTAGGGGGCCCATTTGCTCAGCGACACCGGAAGCAATTAGAGATTTCCATGAGCCAGACTGAGAGAAAATGATTAATCTGCTACAAAACTTAATATATGCAACGTTGCGCTACATCCAGCTGGGACACAGCGGGTGGCATTGGCACAATAAATTGCACAGCACTGTGGAGGTTAAATGTGTGCATGTGTCAAAGCACCTTTGTGTGTCAGAGGTGGGTAATGTGGCCCAGGAAAGGGAAGTTTGGGGTCCCCTGCTGGAGTGGGTGCCCCTGTTACCCGGTCCCGTGTAAGTGATTGAAAATGAGTGATTGTTTAAAGCCTCTGTAAGTTTTCCTACTTAAATTATTTTATTTATTTTTACTTTAACATTGGTTTTGTTTTAAAGCTGTATCATGAGGCTGAAGTTAACCACACACTTACAAAAAGGCAAAAAATATACACAGATGAATCAAATTTTCGATCATTTTCCACTACAGATAGTAGTTCGGTCCTCAAGAGCCACCTTCCTGACACTCTTAGTTGTCTCCCTGCTCCAACACACATGAATCCAATGAAAGGCTCATTAAAAGTCTGCTAACGAGTCTCGTTGGAGCAGGGAGACAATTAAGAGTGTCAGGAAGGTGGCTCTCGAGGACGGAACTTGGCCACCCCTGTCGAGTATAATTAAGTGCAATTTATCTGTAATCCCTTTAAGATTGGATTGTCTGCTGGAAGGTTATCCTGTTGCTATCAACACCAGCATACGGTTTTGTTTTTGTGCACCTTAAATACTCTTGAGTGAAAATATGCCACAACAGTTTTGTCAAATACCATAAGTGGAATGTCCTTTGCAGTGGACCATGGGATCTAGTGCTAACTGAATAATTCTTTGGAAATAAAGCTGTGAAATTCTTGACACTTAAAGGACGATGCATTGCTGGGTCTGAAGAGGTTGTGCCATCTGTTTTAATTTTGTATATTTTATTCTACAGATGTATGATATTTGACTGTGCTGAGAGTTGAACCAGGCCTTGAAACGGGGGGGTGCATCATTGCACCTCAAGAATGTAAACATGCACTCTCTTGGCTCTTTATACAACCAGTTTGAGACCACAGCTGTGCTCTAAGACTTCTTGTTCTAAGGTTTGGCTCTTGGAAACATAACTTACTAATTTTGTTTACCTTCCTAAACTTTGTATCATTGGTATCTCTCAAGGGCTTGAACCAGGCTGCACCTCTCCCAGTCAGGGCTCTGTGCCGTACTTCACACCTATTCAGTCATCAGAGTCCAAGGAAAAGGTGGACATCCTGGAGCTCCTGCACAAGGCCAAAATAGACCTGAAGCCCCTTCTTTCTACACTATCGGTCAACAAAGCTCTGTTACGAGAAAGTAGTGAGTGTCAGCCCTCTGAAACACTTGCGCAGTTATTTTTTGTTTGGAGGTTTTTGTTTTTTTGTTTTTCCCCCCCCAGCTTCTGCCAGGTACTTGGGGTCTCTACAGCAGAGCACAGATCTGCCTTGTGAATTGGCACAGCTTTATGCCAGATGCTCTTCCTGACCTGATTAATTCTATATGGAGACGATGTGCACAGCCACTCTTCTTCCCAGAAACTCAGAACCTACTCTGCTTCATTTATGAGAGCTGATGGGATCAGCTGTGCACAGTTTAAAACAAAAAAGTTCCACTGTATCAGCTAGCTTATAATTGACTAGTTCCAGAGTCCTCAGAAATCCATTGTCTATCTGCTAAATGCAAAGAGCTGAGTAAAAATGTAAATACAGTTTAATGCCTGCAACTGACAACTCTTGTCTTGCTCATGAACTGTTGGGAATGGGGGTGGGCATGTTCTAACAGTTCTGTGGAGGGAAGAGAAATGATTCAAGGCTTACTACAGGCCTTATTGCAAACCATATCCGTTTGTGTGTCTCCAAAGAAACTTGTGCAGTGTTTCCCCTTTGGATTGTTTTGTTGGCCTGGTGGTCAAGCCCACAAAGGCAATCCCTTCTTGAGCAAAACATGTTGATTTTAAGTCTCATTTGCTATGCTTTCATGCATGATTAAATATCTTTAGAACATAGTCTTTCCATATATATTTTATTTTACTATTGTAGCATTGAGCACGAGCTACGTTGATGCATACTGCAGTAATGTTGAGTGAACGTCTTTACTTTGCAACCAGATGTTGAAATGCTTTATTATGATGCCCATTCAGGAAAACTTGATATAGCAGTTGAGCAGCAACTAACAATAGTTTTTCTGCCCTCCCAAATTGATAAATTCTTGATTCATTGATTTGGTTAGGTGATCACTTGCTTAACTTGTCATACCATGTTAACAAGCATGTTTTTTTTTTTTTATTAAAAATCCCAATATAAAATGCAGACTTTAAGGGATTGATAAGGGGGAATGATGGAACAAATCTGGCAACACGAGTTCACTTCTTCTGAAACACAAATCTTCAAAATTGACATTTTAATAGTCGCAAATCTAGCCCTAATTAATAAAGGTGTCTTGCAGTATTCTGCCACTAACTTATCACAACTTAAAAAAAAAAAAAGTCATGTCTCTCGGACTGAGGGTGAATCTTAATATTTATCTGCGAAGGCTGACAGTGATGGACAGCGTAATGGAATATGCATGTCTCTCTGAAATGGAGAAACAGCAACGAAGAGGGAACATGCTGTTGGCAGAGTCTGAGAAATCAAATTTTGTTCACGAATAGTTTCATCTCATGATCATATGCATTTCCTTCTGCATCCCTTCTGAGAGCTATCTCTTGAAGGATAAATTGGCAGCTGCATCCTTCAGATCTTTTATTCCTATCCTGAAGTGTGACGTGCCAGCATATTTACAACCCTGCAGTTTGCAAATCCTTAACCTATATTCAGTTGAATACACCACAAACACAAGATATTTAATGTTCAAACTGATAAACTTTGTTTTTGTGCAAATATTTGCTCATTTTGAAATGGATGCCGTCAACATGTTTAAAAAAAGCTGGGACAGTAGTATGTTTACCACTTACGTCAACTTTCCTTCTAACACTCAGTAAGCGTTTGGGAACTGAGGACACAATTGTTGAAGCTTTGTAGGTTGAATTCTTTCCCATTCTTGCTTGATGTACAACTTCAGACGTTCAACAGTCCAGGGTCTCCGTTGTCGTATTTTGCGCTTCATAATGCGTCACACATTTTCAGTGGGCAACAGGTCTGGACTGCAAGCAGGCCAGTCTAGTACCCGCACTGTTTTACTACGAAGCCACTCTGTTGTAACACATGCAGAATGTAGCTTTCTGTTGTCTTGCTGAAATAAGCAGGGACGTCCCTGAAAAAGACGTTGCTTGGATGGCAGCATATGTTGCTCCAAAACCTGGATGTACCTTTCAGCATTGATGGTGCCATCACAGATGTGCAAGTTGTCCATGCTATGGGCACTAACGCGCTCCCATACCATCACAGATATCGGCTTTTGAAGGTTGAGCTGGTAACAATGTGGATGGTCTTTTTCTCTTGTCCGGAGGATACCACATCCATGATTTCCAAAAACAATTTGAAATGTGGATTCATCACACCACAGCACACATTTCCCCTTTGCGTCTGGCCATTTCAAATGAGCTTGGGCCCAGAGAAGGCGGCAGCGTTTCTGGATGTTGTTTGGCTTTGCTTGGTAGATTTTTAACTTCTACTTGTAGATGTAGCAATGAACTGTGTTAACTGACAATGGTTTTCTGAAGTGTTCCTGAGCCCATGTGGTAAGATCCTTTACACAATGTCAGTTTTTAATGGAGTGCTGCCTGAGGGATCGACGGTCATGGGCATTCAATGTTGGTTTTTGGCCTTGCCGCTTGCATGTAGAAAGTTTTCCAGATTCTCTGAATGTTCTGATTATATTATGGACTGTAGATGATGGAATCCATAAATTCCTTGCAATTGAACGTTGAAAAACATTGTACTATTTTTTTTTTATTTTTTTTTTATTTTTTTTTTTTAATGCAGTTGTTCACAAAGTGGTGATCCTCGCCCTATCTCTGCTTGTGAATGGCTGAACCTTTTGGGGATGCTCCTTTTTATAGGTTTTAAATGTACTATACGTGTTTGACACTCACATTTGGTGTCCTCAGTTCCCAAATGCTTATTGAGTCACGTTAGAAGAAAACGTGATGTAACATAGTGGTAAATATACCACTGTTCCAACTTTTTTTTTTTTTTGAAACGTGTTGCAGACATCCATTTCAAAATGAGCAAATATTTGCACAAAAACAATCAAGTTCATCAGTTTGAACATTAAATATCTTGTCTTTGTATTCAATTGAATATAGGTTGAAGAGGACTTGCGAATCATTGAATTCTGTTTTTATTTACATTTCACACAACTTCCCAACTTCATTGGAATTGAGGTTGTACATAATTGACACAATGCTTCATTCCTGCCCTAATGAGGAGTGGAGTTGCACGTCTTAAGTCTTGCTTGCAGCAACAACAAAAAAATGTGCTTAGCTGTCCACGGTAGCTCTTGTTCCCATAACTAATCCAGTATCAAATGCAATTTTCAAACATTTTAGGCTTGGCATCTATGCTTAAGCCCATTAAGCCACTACATGATTGCAAGTAGAAACAGATCTCATGATTATGTATAATGAAGATGTTTTGGATAATTAATTTAAATGTCTGTCAAATGTTCTGACATTAACTTGTAAATATACTTCTCTTTTTTTTTTTCTTTTTTCTTTTTTTTTGTCTTTGAGCAGTGCCATGTGCTCATGAGCTTTGTTCAATGTCTGTTTTTCTAGCTAACTCTGGGGTGGTGTTGTCACTGGAGGAGGTGGAGGGTGAAATGAAGGGGATGAAACTTGGGTCTGAACTGCAGGTACGGAAGATGCCACCTCCAGAGAGAGGAAATGGCACACCCTTCATGGCTGAACACCTGGAGGAGGTGTTAACTGGTGGTTACAGTGCCCACCCACGTTCACGTGACACAGATATGTCAGCCTTTAATAAGTTGGTTAGCAGCATGAAGGCAAGTGGAACTCTGCCAACTCATCCCAAAACCAAAACAAACAATGTAAGTCTTCACATCTTTATTCTGTTTACATTTCAACTCAGTGGATGAGTAAAAACATCTGCGTAAGATGTAAAGCTAGTGCTAAATTTCATATCTTAGCCTTCTCAAATATCCATGGAATCACAAAGATGGGCATAAATTTTACCTTTGAGATTGTCTTTTGGGAAGTATAAATGCAGAGTGTACTTCATGCAATTCAATTTCTGAATGTCTGTTTGATCTGGATATTTTTGTACTCAAAATAACAATCATGTTTAAATCTGTCAACTCAGTTATTGTGGAAATGTGGTAACAAAATTAAAAAAAAAAAAAAAAAAAACTCTTACCGGACTTGCATGATAGACATTCTGTAAATGCTCCTTTGAAATGTCTATAAAGCTATCTCAGTGGGCTTGCAGTGTTGCAGCTTAAGGTTTTAAATATACTGTACTTACTGTCCCAAACTGTGTATAAAACATCTGAGTTTTATCCTCATTATACCAAGCACTGACAATGGATTGCTATAGCCTACTGAGATGGATTGTAGTTTGTTTGGTTTCATTACATTGGCCAATTTTTTTTTTTTTTTTTTGACACTACAGCAACCATCAGAAGCTGTCCTGACAGTAACTGAAAAGCAGCTGCCTGCACAACAGCAAAATAATATATTCCAGGTGTGTTTTTTAAGTAAGGCAAACATTAAGCTTTTACAATTTTGTGTGTAGCATTTTAAGGCATTATTGAACTGTATTCACAATTATCACTTTAAAACTTGTTTGGGTTATTGAGACAAATTATGGTCTTAATTTTTGTCTTTAACCCATTGAAGCCTCATGTATTTGCAACCACTTTACAGTAACAAACCTTTCAGAGGGAACTGTAAAAGAAGTCAAAACATGACAATGTCTGAGTATTGTTTTAAGCTGCGCTGTCTTAATCTCTGCATGTGATCGCTGTAGGAGCTCTTGGGAGGTCCTCCTCGTAGTAGTTCTCCTGCACTTCTTGGAGGCTTGCTTGGGAATTCTGAAGGCCCAGGGACTGGTGTTCCTCTACAGAGTCTAATCCCCAAGGGCCCTTCACCCCCTATATTCTCACAGAGGATGCCATCACCAGACTACTTCAGTAGTCCATTGCAACCTTCCGCTGGTAAGTTATCAAGTTTCAAGGAACATATTGAGGGAGCAAAATGCCAAGCTAGATTGTTTTGAGAAGTGCAAAATTGCTAGATGTGTCCTGGCCTCCGAGTGCTGTATTTGTTGGCACTCAAGCTTTTATTTGTAAAGCACATTTAAAACGACGGCAGTCAATGAAAGTGCTGTACATATTTAAAAAAAAAATGGGCACCAAGTTACCCTACCCCCTATTCGTAAATAAATAAATTAAAAATGACAATTACAACAGGCAATAAGACAAAGTAAATTAAAGAGTATAGTAGTAGGAAATAATTTGATTTATTTACATATCACCAAATCATAACAAAGCTGCCTCAGGCACAATGCATAAGTGAGGTCTAACCTTACCAACCCCTAAAGCAAGCATACAGGCAACAGTGGTAAGGAAAAACTCCCTCTGATATGAAGGAAGAAGCCTCAGCAGACCAGATCCAAAGGGGTGACCTTCAGCTTGGGCCATGCTACCGAAAGACTACAAATAAGGTATAATTTGTCAGAATTAAGCAACAGTAAAAACAAAAGAAATACTAAAATGAAACGGATGTAATCGCTCATTTAGGAAACTCCAAAGAAAACAAGTTTTTAAAGAGGCTTTAAAAGTCTCTAGGGACAGGGAAGAGCTAATATTAAAGGGGAGACTATTTCAGAGCCTGGGGGCAGCTGCTGCAAATGCTCTGTCACCTCTTGTCTTTAATCTGGTTTTAGGCAGCTCCAGCAACAGTTGGTCAGAAGACCTTAAGGCTCTGGTTGGGGTGTAAGGAAAAAGAAGCTCAGAAAGATAGACTGGGGCCAGGCCATTGAGGGTTTTAAAAACAACTAAAAGTTTATCGGAAGCCAGTGAAGAGAGCCAAGACCGGCGTAATGCGGTTGGATTTTTTTCTTTCCCGAAACAAGATGAGCAGGAGCATTCTGAATAAGCCGGAAGGGGTTTAGAGGTTTGATCCAAGCCAATGTACAGAGTTACAGTAATCTAGTCTACTTGTGACGAAGGTGTGGATAACCTTTTCAAAGTCAATCCTAGAGAAATATGGCTTGGAGTTGGCTAGGACACAGAGTTGGAACAAACTTGTAACAACAGCACTGATCTGCTTATCAAATTTAAAATGGCTGTTAAAAATCACCCAAAGGTTCCTCACACAGGAATAAATATTGGGACCCAGGACATAGCAGAGCAGGCTGAAGTGCCCCCCCCCCCCCCCCCCCCAAACAGGATAACCTCCATCTTGGATTTATTAAGATTTAACAGGTTAGCACTCATCCATGATTTGACCTCACTCAAACAGTCCAATAATGGGTCATTGCCTAACAACCTTAGTGGACCTAAATTCAGATTGAGCCCAGAGGCTATGTCACTGCCCGTGGAGCAGGGTGAGCTAAAGAACAAACGGAAGTCATTTTAAAAAAGTTTTATTCGCCACTGATCTTGCGTTTCGTGGGGTTACGCTCAAGTTCCGCAATGAGCCGGCTGATGGCGCAGCGCGTCTCAGCTGGCAGAGGTTGCCGTGGCGAGGATGCCGGCCTAAAGCTGACAACCAAGCGGGAGCAGAAGCCAACAAGCAGGGGTGACGACACCGGGAAAATGGGGTGGATCCACGGTCAAATCAAATGCTGGGCATAAAGTCCAAATCCAAGGCGAGAATTGGCCAAAAAGGCTAAAAAGCAGGGGCAACGACACCAGGAAAATGGGGTGGATCCACCACCAAATCCAAGGCGAGAATCGGTTAAAAAGTCTGACGAGTGCACCAGCACGTTTTCCCATCTTATAATGCGCTTCTTTCAGTGGGGTAGACAAGACAGCCAATGTAGATGTTTCGTGCCACACTCATTCTGTTCTTTTGCAGGTGTTAATTTGATAAGTGTAAAACTGTAGGACACCAAATACAGCAAAATGACTGCAAAGCAGGTAGAAAATTACAACCTTATCATAAAACGAATGCATTAGGCCTCAAAATATTACATTCTAATGCCGCAAAACAAATAAGATGCCGTTGTTGGGTTAGCCCAAAGAAAAGACAACATAATGGCTGTTAACTGAACACATGGTCAAACTGACTATTCTAGACAACAAAACTGCAGTACTAACATTCACCACTTATAAGTTGAAACAAGCAGTTGGAGATTTCTGACATCCACTGATCCAGAAAACCTCCAAAATTCAGTGGAATCTTCTATGCCCTAATATCTATCTGTAGTGCAAATTTTAGAATCCATGAAATAGTTTTGAAGTAATCCTTCAAAGCCTGTATAAAGTGAAATCTTGATCCAGAATCCAGGCCCGTATCACCTCCAAGTCAGTGGAGTCTTCCATGGCCTAACCTCTGTCTGTGGTGAAAATTTGGTTAGAATCCGTGAAGCAGTTTTGACGTATAGTAGTATTCAGAATAATAGTAGTGCTATGTGACTAAAAAGATTAATCCAGGTTTTGAGTATATTTCTTATTGTTACATGGGAAACAAGGTACCAGTAGATTCTCAAAAATCCAACAAGACCAAGCATTCATGATATGCACACTCTTAAGGCTATGAAACTGGGCTATTAGTAAAAAAGTAGAAAAGGGGGTGTTCACAATAATAGTAGCATCTGCTGTTGACGCTACAAACTCAAAACTATTATGTTCAAACTGCTTTTATTTGGCAATCTTATGAATCACTAAACTAGTATTTAGTTGTATAACCACAGTTTTTCATGACTTCTTCACATCTGTGAGGCATTAATTTTGTTGGTTTGGAACCAAGATTTTGCTTGTTTACTAGTGTGCTTGGGGTCTTGTTGAAACACCTGTTTCAAGGGCATGTCCTCTTCAGCACAAGGCAACATGACCTCTTCAAGTATTTTGACATATCCAAACTGATCCATGATAGCTGGTATGTGATATATAGGCCCAACACCATAGTAGGAGAAACATGCCCATATCATGATGCTTGCACCACCATGCTTCACTGTGAACTGTGGCTTGAATTCAGAGTTTGGGGGGTTGTCTCACAAACTGTCTATGGCCCTTGGACCCAAAAAGAACGTTTTACTCATCAGTCCACAAAATATTCCTCCATTTCTCTTTAGGCCAGTTGATATGTTCTTTGGCAAATTGTAACCCCTTCTGCACGTCTTTTATTTAACAGAGGGACTTTGCGGGGATTCTTGCAAATAAATTAGCTTCACACAGGTGTCTTCTAACTGTCACAGCACTTACAGGTAACTCCAGACTGTCTTTGATCATCCTGGAGCTGATCAATGGGTGAGCCATTACCATTCTGGTTATCCTTCTATCCAGTTTGATGGTTGTTTTCCGTTTTCTTCCACGTGTCTCCGTTTTTTTTTTTTTTGTCCATTTTAAAGCATTGCAGATCATTGTAGATGAACAGCCTATAATTTTTTGCACCTGCGTATAGGTTTTCCCCTTTCCAATCAACTTTTTAATCAAACTACGCTGTTCTTCTGAACAATGTCTTGAACGTCCCATTTTTCTCAGGCTTTCAAAGAGAAAACCATGTTCAACAGGTGCTGGCTTCATCCTTAAACAGGGGACACCTGATTCACACCTATTTGTTCCACAAAATTGACAAACTCAGACTGAATGCCACACTACTATTATTGCGAACACCCCCTTTTCTACTTTTTTTTTTTTTTTTTTTCTACAACCCCTGGCAATAATTATGGAATCACCGGCCTCGGAGGATGTTCATTCAGTTGTTTAATTTTGTAGAAAAAAAGCAGATCACAGACATGACACAAAACTAAAGTAATTTCAAATGGCAACTTTCTGGCTTTAAGAAACACTATAAGAAATCAGGAAAAATAATTGTGGCAGTCAGTAATGGTTACTTTTTTAGACCAAGCAGAGGGGAAAAAATATGGACTCACTCAATTATGAGGAATAAATTATGGAATCATCCTGTAAATTTTCATCCCCAAAACTAACACCTGCGTCAAATCAGATCTGCTCGTTAGTCTGCATCTAAAAAGGAGTGATCACACCTTGGAGAGCCGTTGCACCAAGTGGACTGACATGAATCATGGCTCCAACACGAGAGATGTCAATTGAAACAAAGGAGAGGATTATCAAACTCTTAAAAGAGGGTAAATCATCACGCAATGTTGCAAAAGATGTTGGTTGTTCAGTCAGCTGTGTCTAAACTCTGGACCAAATACAAGCATGGGAAGGTTGTTAAAGGCAAACATACTGGTAGACCGAAAATGCACAAGAAAACAAATGGGAGGAAACTGGAGTCAATGTCTGTGACCGAACTGTAAGAAACCGCCTAAAGGAAATGGGATTTACATACAGAAAAGCTAAACGAAAGCCATCATTAACACCTAAACAGAAAAAAACAAGGTTACAATGGGCTAAGGAAAAGCAATTGTGGACTGTGGATGACTGGATGAAAGTCATATTCAGTGATGAACCTCGAATCTGCGTTGGGCAAGGTGATGATGCTGGAACTTTTGTTTGGTGCCGTTCCAATGAGATTTATGAAGATGACTGCCTGAAGAGAACATGTAAATTTCCACAGTCATTGATGATATGGGGCTGCATGTCTGGTAAAGGCACTAGGGAGATGGCTGTCATTACATCATCAATAAATGCACAAGTTTACATTGATATTTTGGACACTTTTCTTATCCCATCAATTGAAAGGATGTTTGGGGATAATATCATTTTTCAAGATGATAATGCATCTTGCCATAGAGCAAAAACTGTGAAAACATTCCTTGCAAAAAGACACATAGGGTCAATGTCATGGCCTGCAAATAGTCCGGATCTTAATCCAATTGAAAATCTTTGGTGGAAGCTGAAGAAAATGGTCCATGACAAGGCTCCAACCTGCAAAGCTGATCTGGCAACAGCAATCAGAGAAAGTTGGAGCCAGATTGATGAAGAGTACTGTTTATCACTCATTAAGTCCATGCCTCAGACTGCAAGCTGTTATAAAAGCCAGAGGTGGTGCAACAAAATACTAGTGATGTGTTGGAGCGTTCTTTTGTTTTTCATGATTCCATAATTTCTTCCTCAGAATTGAGTGAGTCCATATTTTTTTTTTTTTTTTTTTTTTTTTTTTTTTCCTCTGCTTGGTCTAAAAAAGTAACCGTTACTGACTGCCACAATTATTTTTCCTGATTTCTTATAGTGTTTCTTAAAGCCAGAAAGTTTCCATTTGAAATGACTTTAGCTTTGTGTCATGTCTGTGATCTGCTTTTTTTTCTACAAAATTAAACAACTGAATGAACATCCTCTGAGGCCGGTGATTCCATAATTTTTGCCAGGGGTTGTAATAGCCTAATTTCATGGCCTTAATGCTGCGTTCACACCGGGCGCGACGCGAGCGACTGCAGCCACAGGTTGCCATGTAATCCCTATGTAAGGACGCGTTTTGGCGCCAAACCGCGCAGCGGACACGAGTGAAGCGATTTTGAGCGTTTTGCGCTTGTGTGGCGCGATATTGCGTCACGTCGCGTTGCCCTCCTCCCCAAGTTCAAAAATCTGAACTTTTTTGTCTCGTCGCGCCGCAATGACCAATCGGGACTGAATGTGTAGTGACGTGGAGATGTCTGGAGTTTGACTGAAGATGTGAACATTAGTGATGGGATGAACAATACTGGTGCGTCAACACTGCCGAGCACACAAGAGTGAAACCCCGTATCGGTGCGCGTATCGCTTCAAGAAAAAAAATCTCGTTACCAATACAGGAACTGTCGTTCGGCTGTGCTGCGCCAAATTGTGTTTATAAGGAAACAAACTGTATCGACATGTTGCGGATTTGTTGGATGGAGTTTTGCTGGTGGATTTTTGCTTGCCCTCACCTTCCTCCACTGACTTCATGGCACGTTCAAAGATGTTTCCCCAGTCTGGAATAATTTTGATCTTTTGATGCCAAATAAGAGAAATCTTTTTCTCCTTTCAGCATTGTTTACTGTTATTTTTCCAATTAGATATGTTTGTACTCCTTTACAATACTGGAAGAATAACCAGAAAACATATACACACCTTTATCAACTCGCACTGAAATTTTTATGCTCACCATCTTCATCTGTACCCTGTGAAAGTTTTTTTTTAAGGCAGGGGAACTGGTGTGTAATAGACTTGGAGCAAAGACACTTCAGAAACCTTTGTTCTTCAATAAAAATGCATAAATGAATCTGTTTTCAGTCTTTTATTTCGTATGCTTTAACACTTAAGTTAACAAATTTCCATACATAAGTTGCAAATTTTAACTCTGAATTTTATTAGACAAATTTGCTATATTTTACAAACCAAATCAGTTTAGCATTTACACAAACAAGGTTTTAAGCAAATTTTAAACTCTTCTCATGAACAGCTTAACTCGACACACAAATTGAGCACATGAAATTATGCAATGAGATCATATTTTAAATAGAGGACTGGCGATTAACCATTTCAGAGGCTAATGTTGCGTTTGCAGCACGGTAACTTTTCCATCTTATTTACCTGCAATGATTTTATAACTACTGCAGGGCTCACTATTGAGCAACCAACACAGTGCCGACACAGTTTGTGTGGTGTGTCAATACACTCCTTGAGGTATCATCATCCCATCACTAGTGAACATGTCCTGTATCTGGTAGCAGCCTGTGAGCAGGACTTATGTCTCTTTTTTGTCCTTTATTTCACAATCATGACAGAGTTTTTGGAGCGAACAGCAGCACCACCGCAGCGGGGAGTGGAGTTTATTTTTATTTTACGTGTGCACGTGCGAATCGTCCTGGAGATTATTTTACTTATTAACTACACAGCTGTATAATAAAGCAAATGGTGACTGGTTTCTAAACACAATTATGACAGTTTTTGGAGCGAGCAGCAGCCCTACTTGCAGCAGCGGGAGCGGAGTTTTTTCCTTTTTTACGTGCGCGAGCAAATAGTCTGTAGAGAATATTTTATTAACTACACAGATGTATAATAAAACAAATGGTGACTGGTTTCTAAACACAATTATGACAGAGTTTTTTTGGGGAAGAGCCAACTGCTGCAAGCAGCAGTTTTTTTTTTTTTTTTATTGTTTACATGTGCACGCGCAAACGGTACAGTTGATCCTCAAACTGGGTCCCGCAGAGGTGGAAGGACCGCTGAAAGCGGCTGTCACCCAGACACAGCTCCTGCAGCAAATAATGATACGCTCTGTATTGGGAGCTTTCCACAGCAACTCGCTCCGTGTGATCAAGGTCCGTCATGTTAGCTTGACTGACAACCAGAGCCGGCGAGCGGAATGGAAGCTCCTCCTATTTGATAACGCACCGGGGCGAATTTTCGTAGCGAAAGTCCACCCAAGCAGAACACACCGGGTGAAGGAGGCGTGTCCATCGCCTGGCGACCCATGCGAATTTGTAGCGTCTGATCGCGCCCGGTGTGAACGCGGCATAAGTGTGCATATCATGAATGCTTGGTCTTGTTGGATTTATGAGAATCTACTGAATCTACTGGTACCTTGTTTCCCATGTAACAAGAAATATACTCAAAACCTGGATTAATCTTTTTAGTCACATAGCACTACTATTATTCTGAACACTGCTGTAATCCTTCAAAGCCTGTATAAAGTGAATCTTGACCCTGAATCCGGATCCAGCTCCAGAGCCCCTCCAAAATTTAATGGATTCTTCCATGGTGTAATGTGTTGAAAATTTTGTCAAAAGCCATACTGTAGTTTTGATGTAATCCTTCAAAACCTATATAGTGCTGCATTTACACATAATTCAAAATGCCACAAAGCATACATTCTTGGCCGCTGATCACGAATGTGATTATTCAGGGCAGAGGCGTCAGGTGTTTTCAGGAACTGTTGCAACCTGTTACGATTAATGGCACGTGTCGCTGGCAAATTATTATGAACCATTACACACGGTTAAGAATATTGTCCCAGGCTGTTGTGCACAACAGAGTGTTACATTCTGTCAGGAATGTTGTGAATTTGACAGATTGTCTCCACACACCCCATATTCATCCTAACGTCAGCTGCTGAACTGTTCACATTGCTCCTCAACATCCAGATGAATCCACAGCAGAAGAACTTTGTGATTTCATGCTTAGTTGGGCTCTGTGCCATGGAGTTGGACAGAGAGGAGGAGACAGAGAGCCAGACTGGAGGATGCTCAGATTTGTTCTCCTGGTCATCAGGCACAACAGTAACTGGAACATGTGCAGGAGCATCATCGGGAAGTGTGGAATGACTTGGCATCACTGTTCCTCTTCAGCATACTGATCAATGAAACCCGGTGCAGCAAGGTTTTGATTGTGCGCACACAAGAGAAGTGATTCATGGTGGAGCGCAGTGAAATGTGACACCGCTTTACAATTCGTGTAAAAACTTGACAGTTTCAGTGTCAATGCATGACAGTGTGGTCTCCAAGAACCATCACAAGAACAACTATGAATGTTGTCGCGCTCTATTAAGGATCAACACGCTCAGTTGTGACCTCCACGACATGAGGCGAAATGAGGGTGGTGCGTGACATTCGTGGAAGATATTTGACAGCCAAAAACATGCTCCACAAATATTATGCTCCTACACATGCTGTTAATGCTGCATTTACACATGATGACAACAAAAAGTCACTAATGCCACGAAGTATAAATTCTTGGCTGCTGATCACGAATATGGTGGTTCTGGGCAGTCGTCAGGAACTGTTGCAACCTGTTTCCACGAGTTAAGATTAATGGCACATTGCTGGTGAATTATCATGAACCATTACGCACTTTCCATAATCATGTTGCGCGTAACAGCGCTTTGTTACGTTCTCTCAGGAATGTTGCGAATCAATTTTTTTAACTTTTTTTTTTTTTAAAGTTGTCACTCTGTGGGCAAACTGTTGCATAGAAATGAGAGGCTCTCTGACGTGCTTATTTCTTTATCCTTCAAACACTCTGCAGTCCTTAGTCCCAAGAAGGCACAGGGCAGTAAGTCGACCAAATATGAGGGCTCCATTCCCAGAAGAATTGTATACGTTAATGACTATTACCACTCAAATGAAGGAGCCGTTGAAGAGAGAGAATTAGTATTATGGTCAAACCTTCTTCTCCCAGGACTTTTGCCACAGCATTTGAGTGAATTGATGACCCCCTAATGGCTGTACATGGCAAGCCAAAAAAAACAATATTACAATAATAAATTATAGCTGACACACAGACATGAACCTGTTTCTGCATCTGCTATTGATAGAATAGGTTAAATCCTTGTGATGCTATATAGATGGGGAAGGCAGTCTTTGTAATTTCTGTATAGAGCAAAGGACAGTCTACACTCAAACAGCCCTCCCAATTATTTTTAGTTTTTATATAGACTTTATTACTCCAGTTGATGTATCCACGCTTGAGGTTAACTGCTGAAAACTCACTTTTGTGCTTTGCAGGACCTTATGACCATAACTGGTCTTCTCTGAATTCATACGTTGCTTCATTGACTCTAAGCCATCCTTCAAAATCCCAATTTGAGAGAAACTGTAAGCATTAATTTGCCTATAAAGCAGCTTGGTGTATCAGCATAACTGTGAAAAACACTCCATAACATTGTAATATCTGTTGAAATGGTGATTATGTGGAGTACAAACGACAGACCCAATACGGTACCCTATAATTCACCAGAACAAGCTTCAAAGTGACTTTATCAAAAATACTTTGGTATCTGTTAGATGAGTGACATCAACCATGAAAGAACCAGGCTAGTAACACTAAAGTGGTTTTCAAGCCTGTGAAAAAGTACATGGTGATTAATTGCGTCAAATGCTGCACCAAGCTTGAACATATATTTGCATGTCTGAGGGCAAAGGCCCGGCAGCAGCCCTTTTTTTTTTTATTATTATTTTTTAAGGTTTGTTTAAACACCCACCTGAAAAATGTATATATATTTTTAAATCAACTCCTTGACCCCCCAACACAATGTTCCCCCCCATCTCTTCTGCATCTGACTTGTGATTACTTCATCCGTTTGACCTCCATTTGACCTGTTCTTTTATTGTGAAACTCTTGTCTGAGAAACAGGAAGTGGTCTGTGACAGTAGCTAGCTTTGTATAAGCTTCAAACTGTGAAGGAGCTACTATCAGTTTGTCAGACATGTCATCTTTAAATCTGCAAAGTGAGTTACTTGTCAGCTGGTTCCCCCTTCCCCTGTGGCTATTTCATGGATCATTCTGGCTTTCTGACTGACCAGCACAGGATCTCTGTCTCATTCTGGGTGTGGGGGGTGGGGGTGAATGATCTTTTAGATCACCAAACTTATGAAATCCCAAATTTCAACCTGGGGAAAATCCTTCTGCTCATTGCAGATTCTCTGTGGAAATGTGACTGTCTGTTAGCCTCACAACTTCATGGGAGACTGATTTGCCAACGGGCAAAATATTTGAATACTGTACTCTGTCGGTGTGACACACTGTGAGCACAGGAGCACTTCAGGCCATTTACAGTGAAAACTAGCGTTACGTGTTGACAGTCTATGATGCACTGTTTTCATTGAATGACCCATTTTACTCAGGTTTTTAGCGAAATGTACATTTGCTGCCTTCATCCTTAAATAAGGGCCACCTATAAGGGTGTAATGAATGTTGCAGAAAGAAAAATGTGCTTTTTTTTTTAACCTTTTTTCTTCACTTTCTGTGATGTATTGTGTTTGGGTTTTTTTTTTGTTTTTGTGCAGTGTCTCAGTGCATTTGTGTGTCTGGAAATGAGCACTATTTTGAGCTTTACTCACTTTTATAAAATACTTAGTTTGATTTTTGAACACAACTATGTATGATTTCAAACATTTTCTGTACCACTAAACTCTTACTTACTTTGAAAATGTATTGGCATTGGTGTTAGTTCTTAACGCTTAATTTTACTGCTGAAGAATATGGTCAGATCCTTAAAATTGGCATACGTCTGTTTACATGAAAATTCAGTAAGGTATATCTTCTAATATACATTCCAAAACGAAGGTAAAACTTTACTAGTGTATATACTAAGGTACACCTAAATATCTTAAAAAAAAAAAAAAAAAAAAAAAAAAAAAATGGAGCCACTTAGGTGCCTGGTCTTTGGTACATGACATCATTGGGATATGACATCACTGAAGGTGGTGCCTCAGTCTGTGCAACTCTTAAATATATATATATTTTTTTTTTTTGGTAACTATCCCATCTTTAAGGATTTCCTGTTGGTCGGCAACCCTTGCATCCAGATCAGTTTACAGATGTGTGCAGATCTATTAGCCCTGGTTCTGCTTCACAGCAACAGGTAAGCTGAGTGAATGCACATTGGAGTTAATTGGTCTAAAGTCAGACTACTGTATTTGTGATAGTGCACACAAAATACATTCAATCTGGAATGTTCAATTATTTCAGAGGATCTGTATTGCTCTGTTCCATGTCCTCTTGTGTAATTATTTATTAAATGAAACTGCACCACTGAACAACTTTTAATGCCAGCGTTTGATTTCTATTAGAGAATACTACTAGCATTCTACTTCAACTTTAATACAAAATTCAGTCATTTTAAAATCACCATGTATTGCCTCCAGATGAGGACACTCTCCATGCCGGTGAATCAGGCAGACCTGGAAGCTTTGGCATTCCAACAGGACCTTGCTCTCCATGCACACCACCAATTCCACTCCACGTACAACAAGCAGCAACTCGACAAAGGTTTTCGAAATAGGTTAGTTTTTAAGCATGTAGATTTTGTGCAGTATTGGTGCATTTATGGTAAAGTTACTGATTTTGATTGAAAGTGAATTCTGCCTCGGTAGCTGTTTATATGGACAGTAATATTCTGATATTAATGATTAAGGCCATATTCTGAATAACACGCTGCCATGTAAACTGCATTTTCTGGTTATCTTAACCAAAATAAAGCCCCAATCAGAGTAAGCAAAAATCTGATTAAGATTGAGTATTCCAGGGTTAACGCCCAGGGATGCAGATTTTATGATGAATCGTGATTCCTGCCGATAGTGGTGCAATGGTTGTTTATCTGTGATCTGTACAGCTCCCACCACCACCAATGGTTCAGCATGCATTTACAACTAATTGGAATTTTTTGCGTGGTGATTACTTCATTTTGATACTTCTGCTAAAAATCAACCTGTTCGGAAAAAATGTTGCAGCTCTATGCTCATGTAGCCTCGGGGGGGGGGGGGCGCACTCACAGAGATGAGCTCCTGTGTTGCCTCCATGTTCCACACAAACGAATTGGCTCAGCACTTCGGATTCAACACCAAATAAATCTTGAACGTTAAGGACAAGGTGTCCATCTTTTCCCTGTGCAACCATGAGCCCAGTGAACCAACTGTCACATTCAAAGCATTTGCACAGCCAGGCTGGCTGGAAAGTCCCCAGCTCCAGAAAGTTAGGCATACTTATGACTGTTTTCAAAGCATCTGCTCATCAGGACCAATGATCTGAATTTGTCTAGTGTGAATTTGTCCAGAAAGGTTTAAAAATGTCACCTTTTCACCAGACATGTGAACATGTTTTTATTTTTTTATTATTTACATCCGTAAATAAGTTTTGCTGCGTTTCTTTTTTGTATTTCTCATGATTTTGGCAAAGAATCCCCCACCCCCGAACTGATACTGTTCATGTTGTAATTACAGTGCATCCAAAAAGTAGATTAGATAAAACATTGTTCCAGCAGCTACTACTCCATTTACTATTACTGAATTGAAAACTTCTCTCAGTAAATGCCATGATACGGCAGCTGGTCCAGATGAGATCCATTATCAATTTTGAAACATCTGCCAGAAGCATCTTTGTTTTATTAGATGTTTTAAATAAAATCGGGAGAACTGGTGATTTTCCAGATGTGGCGTGAAGCCACCATTGTTCCTATTGTGAAACCTGGAAAGGATGCAACAAACCCAACAAATTATCATCCCTTTTCTTTAATCAGTTGTCTTTGTAAAACCATGGAACGAATGATTAATGCCAGATTGGTTTGGTTCTTGGAGAAGAATGGATTGATATCCAAATTCCAAAGTGGTTTTCGTCAAAATTGAAGCATGATTGATCACCTCATTCGGAGCATTTTGTACCTCTCCTATGCAGTCCCTTTATGTGGAGGCAAGTGAATTACCATTACATTTAAGACATGAAAAGTTATCTCTACACTAGGCCATTAAACTAAAAAATAACTGTCACAATGTATGGTGGTACCTTTATGCCACGCTATTCTAATTTCTATACTTGTAAGCCGTCAGCTATTAAACCTTTTGGTTTATGTAATAAAGCGGCTCTATTGCGCATACTCAGTACTACTAATATAGCTTCTTTCCTCATTCCTAATATTCCACCTTGGATGCTCGTTGACCCAGTAATTGATTTATCATTTAAGGCTGTTTAAAAAGTTGTACCAATGATTTAATCTTCTTGAGCAAATTTGGGGAAATGAGGTATAAATACAGATATTATTGTGAGATCTATACAGATGGGTCGACGTTACTGCTGCAAATAAGTTTTTGATCCCCTACCAACCAGCAAGAATTCTGGCTCACAGACCTGTTAATTTTTCTTTAAGAAGCCCTCCTATTCTGCACTCCTTACCTGTATTAATTGCACCTATCCTCACACTCCAACCTGTCCACCATAGCCAAGACCAAAGAGCTGTCTAAGGACACCAGGGACAAAACTGTAGACCTGCACAAGGCTGGGATGGACTACAGGACAACAGGCAAGCAGCTTGGTAGAAGACAACTGTTATGATTATTTATTAGAAAGTGGAAGAAACACAAGATGACTGTCAGTCTCCCTCGGTTTGGGATTCCATGCAAGATCTCACTTTGTGGGGTAAGGATGATTCTGAGAAAGCTCAGAACTACATAGGAGGACCTGGTCAATGACCTGAAGAGAGGTGGGACCACAGTCACTAAGATCACATTAGTAACACATGTCCAGGCCCATTTGAAGTTCACAAGTGACCATCTGGATGATCCAGAGGAGGCATGGGAGAAAGTCATGTGGTCAGATGAGACCAGAATAGAGCTTTTTGGAATCAACTTCACTTACCATGTTTAGACGAGAACAGCCCCAAGAAAACCCTCCCAACCGTGAAGCATGGGGGTGGAAACATCATACTCTTGGGGTGCTCTTCTGCAAAGGGGACAGGACGACTGCACCGTATTGAAGGGAGGATGGATGGGGTCATGTATTGGAAGATTTTGGCAAACAACCTCCTTCCCTCAGTAAGAACATTGAAGATGGGTCATGGCTGGGTCTTCCAGCATGACAATGACCCAAAACACACAGCCAGGGCAACTAAGGAGGGGCTCCATAAGAAGCATTTCAAGGTCCTGGAGTGGCCTGGCCAGTCTCCAGACCTGAACTCAATAGAAAATCTTTGGAGGGAGCTGAAACTCAAACCTGAAAGATCTAGAGAATATCTGTATGGAGGAGTGGACCAAAATCCCTGCTGCAGTGTGTGAAAACTTGGTCAAGAGCTACAGGAAACGTTTGACCTCTGTAATTGCAAACAAAGGCTGCTGTACCAAATATTAACATTGATTTTCACAGGTGTTCAAATACAACCCCTGGCAAAAATTATGGAATCACCGGCCTCGGAGGATGTTCATTCAGTTGTTTAATTTTGTAGGAAAAAAGCAGATCACAGACATGACACAACTAAAGTCATTTCAAATGGCAACTTTCTGGCTTTAAGAAACACTACAAGAAATCAAGAAAAAAATTGTGGCAGTCAGTAACGGTTACTTTTTTAGACCAAGCAGAGGGGAAAAAAATATGGAATCACTCAATTCTGAGGAATAAATTATGGAATCACCCTGTAAATTTTCATCCCCAAAACTAACACCTGCATCAGATCTGTTCGTTAGTCTGCATCTAAAAAGGAGTGATCACACCTTGAAGAGCTGTTGCACCAAGTGGACTGACATGAATCATGGCTCCAACACGAGAGATGTCAATTGAAACAAAGGAGAGGATTATCAACCTCTTAAGAGGGTAAATCACGCAATGTTGCAAAAGATGTTGGTTGTTCAGTCAGTTGTCTAAACTCTGGACCAAATACAAACATGGGAAGGTTGTTAAAGGTAAACATACTGGTAGACCAAGGAAGACATCAAAGCGTCAAGACAGAAAACGTAAAGCAATATGTCTCAAAAATCGAAAATGCACAACAAAACAAATGAGGAACGAATGGGAGGAAACTGGAGTCAACGTCTGTGACCAAACTGTAAGAAACCGCCTAAAGGAAATGGGATTTACATACAGAAAAGCTAAACGAAAGCCATCATTAACACCTAAACAGAAAAAATCAAGGTTACAATGGGCTAAGGAAAAGCAGTCCTGGACTGTGGATGACTGGATGAAAGTCATATTCGGTGATGAATCTGCATTGGGCAAGGTGATGATGCTGAAACTTTTGTTTGGTGCCGTTCCAATGAGACTTATAAAGATGACTGCCTGAAGAGAACATGTAAATTTCCACAGTCATTGATATGGGGCTGCATGTCAGGTAAAGGCACTGGGGAGATGGCTGTCATTACATCATCAATAAATGCACAAGTTTACGTTGATATTTTGGACACTTTTCTTATCCCATCAATTGAAAGGATGTTTGGGGATGATATCATTTTTCAAGGTGATAATGCATCTTGCCATAGAGCAAAAACTGTGAAAACATTCCTTGCAAAAAGACACATAGGGTCAATGTCATGGCCTGCAAATAGTCTTGGTCTTAATCCAATTGAAAATCTTTGGAAGTTGAAGAAAATGGTCCATGACAAGGCTCCAACCTGCAAAGCTGATCTGGCAACAGCAATCAGAGAAAGTTGGAGCCAGATTGATGAAGAGTACTGTTTGTCACTCATTAAGTCCATGCCTCAGACTGCAAGCTGTTTTAAAAGCCAGAGGTGGTGCAACAAAATACTAGTGATGTGTTGGAGCGTTCTTTTGTTTTTCATGATTCCATAATTTTTTCCTCAGAATTGAGTGACTCCATATTTTTTTTTTCCCCCCCCTCTGCTTGGTCTAAAAAAGTAACCATTACTGACTGCCACAATTTTTTTTTTTCCTGATTTCTTATAGTTTCTTAAAGCCAGAAAGTTGCCATTTGAAATGACTTTAGTTTTGTGTCATGTCTGATCTGTTTTTTTTTTTTTTTTCTACAAAATTACACAACTGAATGAACATCCTCCGAGGCCGGTTATTCCATAATTTTTGCCAGGGGTTGTACTTATTTGCAGCAGTAACATACAAATAAATTTAAAAAAAAATCATACATTGTGATTTCCAGATTTATTTTTTTTTTTTTTTTAGATTGTCTCTCACAGTGGACATGCACCTAAGATGAAAATTTCAGACCCCTCCATGACTTCTAAGTGGGAGAACTTGCAAAATCACAGGGTGTTCAAATACTTATTTTCCTCACTGTAATATTTGTCTGGATCCCTAGTCATACAGGCATTAAGGGGAATTAAAAAGCTGACAAGTTGGCAAAAGAAGCTCTTGCTATGGATGTTACACAAATAAACTTCCCTTGCACGGATCTAAAGCCAAAGATTAACAGTTATTTTAGAAACATAATGGCAAACATTATGGGATCGCTATCCCAATAATAAACTTCAACATCACCCGGTCATTGAATCGCTTAATCTTCTACCACTAGCTAAGCAACAGGAAGACATTGTGTTGACCTGCGCTCGTATAGGTTATTCCCACTTGACACAAGTATATTTACTTGCAGCGGGTGCCCCGCCTTATTGTTTACTGTGTAACTGCGTGCTTACAATGAAACAAGATCAGGAACGTCATAAGAATTTACCCAAATGTGAGCAAAATCAACACAGTCAAGCAGGACATAAGACATTGTTTAGAGATGTCTCACATTCATGCATTATAAGTTTTCTTAGAGATTTAGATTTTAAGTTGGTACCTGTTCGAGCCCCATTCACAACAGTGATACCTTTGGGCAAGGTATTTTGTTCCAATTGCCTAGTCTTTCGGAGGAGACTGTCAGGCCCATGACAAGTAAACACCTTAATTAGACTGTGACCTCCTGTTTGGGTCTTACCAGCATTTTGCAACAAGACATGGGGGATGTTGTGCGGTTGAGTCATTCAGGTCATGCTATGTAACTTGTAGCCAGGAATATTATGAATGGTATAGTGTTTAACTCTCTGGGGCCGACGCCGTCGTATACGACGGCTAGGACCAAGCTTTACTAAATTCTAAATAACTTTTGAATGATGGTTGTTTATGTGTTTTTTTTTGTTGTTTTTTTTTTGTGTGTGTGTGTGTGTGTGTTTTTTTTTTTTTTTTTGGCTGAAAAGTTAACTTTGCGGACTTTCGAGTCGGCCATCTTTGTACTACTCATAGAAGCTGTATGATGACGTAGGGCAGATTTACCTCACGTGAAAAGCCAAAGATCATTTTCAGGAGTGATATGTTACTAGCTGGCCCGTTTGAATAGCCCCCTGGGTGCTCCAATGAGTACATTCTATTAGTACATACTCAGTGTGCCCTGCGCCATTATGCACAGCGATCAGTGAAAGCAGGAGCACATGAGAGCCTCCGATGACCATCTCACGTGCTCAAAGTGTGTAACTATCAGAATTGCTCCATTAGTTTCCATGTGAATGTTACTGAATAACTCTGTTGCTTTCTGTGCGTAAAGCACTGTTTACCATATCAATGGATCAGTCTCTCACACAAGACCTCAAATTACCTTTATAAAGTGTCAAAACAGTTGTTTGTTATAGTTTGCTGTGTTTTGAATAAATGTGTGGAAAATTATTTTTTCCTTGACTATTTTTTGATTGTAAACTTTATTACACTTATAAAACACAACAAAAACATATATATTCTGAAAGCACAGGTTGTCCTGAAAAAAGAGACAAAACTTGATTGTGGGATGCAGGGAGAGTTGTTAACAGCAATAATAAAACATTTATGCCAGGCGAGTGAACTATCCAAAAAAATACCCTCGGACTCCAGAGGGTTAAACAACTTGTATCGGCACCATAATGAAAATATTATTCATAATGGGGTCAGTTGGATTATTGCTGTCCATATAAAATAGTTGGTGACATGCTATTAAGAATGTACTTATAGTATTCTGCTCATCTTATGATTTAATTTGGGTTTCTGGAATATGCAACTAAGTTTTTGACACAAAGGTATTAATTTATATAATTTAACTTACTATGAAATTAACTCTTTATAGTGTAAAATATTGCTGACTTTCAGTGTTTAATGTATGAACCCAGTAGAAATTGGTATACTAACTTTCAGTAGTTGTACCCATCAGTTGACTACAACCCCTGGCAAAAATTATGGAATCACCGGCCTCGGAGGATGTTCATTTAGTTGTTTAATTTTGTAGAAAAAAAGCAGATCACAGACATGACACACAACTAAAGTCATTTCAAATGGCAACTTTCTGGCTTTAAGAAACACTATAAGAAATCGAAAAAAAAAAAAATTGTCAGTCAGTAACGGTTACTTTTTAGACCAAGCAGAGGGAAAAAAATATGGAATCACTCAATTGAGGAAAAAATTATGGAATCATGAAAAACAAAAGAACGCTCCAGCACATCACTAGTATTTTGTTGCACCACCTCTGGCTTTTATAACAGCTTGCAGTCACTGAGGCATGGACTTAATGAGTGACAAACAGTACTCATCAATCTGGCTCCAACTTTCTCTGATTGCTGTTGCCAGATATGCTTTGCAGGTTGCAGCCTTGTCATGGACCATTTTCTTCAACTTCCACCAAAGATTTTCAATTGGATTAAGATCAACATGTGGACTATTTGCAGGCCATGACATTGACCCTATGTGTCTTTTTGCAAGGAATGTTTTCACAGTTTTTGCTCTATGGCAAGATGCATTATCATCTTGAAAAATGATTTCATCATCCCCAAACATCCTTTCAATTGATGGGATAAGAAAAGTGTCCAAAATGTCAACGTAAACTTGTGCATTTATTGATGATGTAATGACAGCCATCTCCCCAGTGCCTTTACCTGACATGCAGCCCCATATCATCAATGACTGTGGAAATTTACATGTTCTCTTCAGGCAGTCATCTTTATAAATCTCACTGGAAGGGCACCAAACAAATTCCAGCATCATCACCTTGCCTAATGCAGATTCAAGATTCATCACTGAATATGACTTTCATCCACAGTCCACAATTGCTTTTCCTTAGCCCATTGTAACCTCATTTTTTTCTGTTTAGGTGTTAATGATGGCTTTCGTTTAGCTTTTCTGTATGTAAATCCCATTTCCTTTAGGCGGTTTCTTACAGTTCGGTCACAGACATTGACTCCAGTTTCCTCCCATTCGTTCCTCATTTGTTGTGCATTTTCGATTTTTGAGACATTGCTTTAAGTTTTCTGTCTTGACGCTTTGATGGCTTCCTTGGTCCACCAGTATGTTTGCCTTTAACAACCTTCCCATGTTTGTATTTGGTCCAGAGTTTAGACACTGACTGTGAACAACCAACATCTTTTGCAACATTGTGTGATGAATTACCCTCTTTTAAGAGTTTGATAATCCTCTCCTTTGTTTCAATTGACATCTCTCGTGTTGGAGCCATGATTCATGTCAGTCCACTTGGTGCAACAGCTCTCCAAGGTGTAATCACTTCTTTTTAGATGCAGACTAACAAGCAGATCTGATTTGATGCAGATGTTAGTTTTGGGGATGTAAATTTACAGGGTGATTCCATAATTTATTCCTCAGAATTAAGTGAGTCCATATTTTTTCCCTCTGCTTGGTCTAAAAAGTAACCGTTACTGCCACAATTTTTTTTTTCCCGATTTCTTATAGTGTTTCTTAAAGCCAGAAAGTTGCCATTTGAAATGACTTTAGTTTTGTGTCATGTCTGTGACCTGCTTTTTTTCTACAAAATTAAACAACTGAATGAACATCCTTCGAGGCTGGTGATTCCATAATTTTTGCCAGGGGTTGTAGTTATTTATGGCTAATATGCTGGTGATTCACAGACAGCAGCGTACAATTCGGTCCCCTGTTCTGGGTTCTCATTCAATTGGAAGAAGCTCTCCAAGTAGTACGGTTACAAGTATGGTGAGCATACATCTTACTATTAAAAACCTCTTATTTTGTAAAGGAAAATCTCCAAATTGAGTGTATTAAACACCTCTTTCAATTGTTTTAAATTTCAGTTGTCACCTTCATTTATGCCCACATCAGTCATCCGCAAAATGTATGAGACGAAGGAAAAGGGTAGGGATGCGACACTAAATCGTTCGGAGATGAAAGAAGCCGCTACACGCTCCCAAGCTGGTAGAAAAACCTTTTTATTTATCCCAAATGTGAATAAAATTAACTACTCCAATATTGTAAATACTGAATTATCTTATTACAGATACCACCTCTCCAAACAAATACCTGGAAACGGCAGATGGAAATGTAGCTCAGTCAGGAGGATTGAAGGCATCATTGACTTCTCAGGCATCAAGCAAGGAGCAGGAACGTCTCAGGCTAGGCACAACCAGCCACCATGCCCCGACCTTGATATCTTCAGGGCCAGCCTCATCTTTCCCTCGACCCATTTTCCCACTACCGCTGCTATCCCATGTACCTATGGTTCGCCCACCTCCACCGCTCCACCCTAATGTGGTGCAGCGAATGCTAGCACAGGGTGTCCAGCCTCAGCAGCTTGGACCTGCTCTGTTGCAAGCAGGTTTGTGCCATTTGTCAGATGTTAGGTACACACGTGTCATTGTATGGCTGTGATGTTAAAGATGACTTTTGCTACTAATGAGTGTCTCTGATTCTTACAGGTATATTTCCTCCACATGTTGACCTTGCACAAATTCAAGGCTTGCCTCCTCCCTTGCTTGGGCAGCCGCTATACCCTGTAAGTGCAACAGGGCATCCGCTTCTACCTCCCAGAACCAACACACAGATGCAGTTAGCAGTAATGCAGCAGCAACTTCATCAGCATAGGCCAGGTATGTGAATGCATTTTTTTGGGATTGGGAGTGTGTGGTAGTAATGGTTACACCAAATTTATCTTCTTGGTCCTACAAAATACTTCTGAGTTTTAATGCATTCTTTGAATTGTATGACATGTATATTGTGAATTTCAGGTTTGAGAGCTGTGTGTACTTGGCAGGGACGCTGAAACTAGGAGCATAAAAATGCAACTCAAATATCAGGTGTCCTAAAAAAAGAAAATATGCAACATTTTATCAGCAAAGAAAATGGTCAAAGCATATGTCTAGGAAATAAATTTATGGCTGGCTAGAAAGCTGAAAGGTTGAAGTTTTTCATACCATTGTCAATATTGGCCATGCATTTTGTCAGTCTAGCATAAAATCGCTGCACCTGTTTGACACTCTTGGTCTGGTGCCAAAACTCAATACTTTTTGTTCACTGCAGTATGGTTAATCTTGGCATTTTCCTGAGTCTTGCTTAGCATCGACATAAACTTCAGGGTCTCTGCAAGTAAAAAAGAAACATAAGTGATTAAGTTTGTAGCATTTAAGGGTAAAACCGAGTGTTTTAAATGTTGTATATTTTTGGGGGGGACACCCTATATAGGTGTATAGGAACCACCCTTGTCCATAAGTTTTGTCTGCACAATTCTGTGAAACACTTGATTATTGAAGTGAAATGTCACATAGTGGGAGCACACCAAATTAATATGTACATGAAGGAAAATGATTAGTCTGACATCAAGGGACTTTGTCATTGTACATGCATGGACACATCCAACAGAATTTGTCCTCTGCATTTAACTCGTCCAAATTAGACACAATCCAACTCCTAGGGGCAGTGTGCAACCACAGTCTGGCATCTAGGTACTAACTCCAGATGTAGCGATGCTGCCTTGGAAAAGGGTGGAGACAGGAGCAAACTCTTTTCTTTTTTAATTTGTGGGAGGAAACCCATGCAGACACAGGGGTAACATACATACACCACACAAAAGGGAATTGGGCATGGGTGCAGATAAAGCCACCTTCCTGTGAGACAACAGTGCTAACAACTATTCATCATACTATCCACTTTTTTTTTGTTTTTTTTGTTTGTTTTTACTTGAATGCACTATATGCTGTTGCCTCTGTAAGCACAAATCCTATTTTTTAATCCCATTTTAATTTCAATAAAATGCCAATGGGGTTTCCCACCATGGTGGTTGGCTCTCACTGCGGTATTGTATCACTTCCTGTTCCGGAGCACAGCGGTGTTTTTCTGTATCTGTTAGCTGTTTAATCTGCGCAGTTAGATTGATCTAGTTATCTAGATTACGATTTGTTTCCCATTGTAATCTTTACGTGCCTTAACTAAAGCACTCATTCTGCTGAATCACCTCTAAATTATTTACACATTATTCACTTTGCGTGTTTTTAGGAATCCGCTAGCTTAGCGTAGCTACTAGCTCTTAGCCGATTTAGCATGGCGGCTTCTCCTGTCTCTCCCGCACTTTTCTGCTCTGGGTGTGAAATGTTTAGTTATTCCTCGGCCTCCTTTAGCAGTAATGGTACTTGTAATAAGTGTAGCTTATTCGTAGCTTTGGAGGCCAGGCTGGGCGAATTGGAGACTCGGCTCCGCACCGTGGAAAATTCTACAGCTAGCCAGGCCCCTGTAGTCGGTGCGGACCAAGGTAGCTTAGCCGCCGTTAGTTCCCCTCTGGCAGATCCCGAGCAGCCGGGAAAGCAGGCTGACTGGGTGACTGTGAGGAGGAAGCGTAGCCCTAAACAGAAGCCCCGTGTACACCGCCAACCCGTTCACATTTCTAACCGTTTTTCCCCACTCGACGACACACCCGCCGAGGATCAAACTCTGGTTATTGGCGACTCTGTTTTGAGAAATGTGAAGTTAGCGACACCAGCAACCATAGTCAATTGTCTTCCGGGGGCCAGAGCAGGCGACATTGAAGGAAATTTGAAACTGCTGGTTAAGGCTAAGCGTAAATTTGGTAAGATTGTAATTCACGTCGGCAGTAATGACACCCGGTTACGCCAATCGGAGGTCACTAAAATTAACATTAAATCGGTGTGTAACTTTGCAAAAACAATGTCGGACTCTGTAGTTTTCTCTGGGCCCCTCCCCAATCAGACCGGGAGTGACATGTTTAGCCGCATGTTCTCCTTGAATTGCTGGCTGTCTGAGTGGTGTCCAAAAAATGAGGTGGGCTTCATAGATAATTGGCAAAGCTTCTGGGGAAAACCTGGTCTTGTTAGGAGAGACGGCATCCATCCCACTTTGGATGGAGCAGCTCTCATTTCTAGAAATCTGGCTAATTTTCTTAAATCCTCCAAACCGTGACTATCCAGGGTTGGGACCAGGAAGCAGAGTTGTAGTCTTACACACCTCTCTGCAGCTTCTCTCCCCCTGCCATCCCCTCATTACCCCATCCCCGTAGAGACGGTGCCTGCTCCCAGACTACCAATAACCAGCAAAAATCTATTTAAGCATAAAAATTCAAAAAGAAAAAATAATATAGCACCTTCTACTGCACCACAGACTAAAACAGTTAAATGTGGTCTATTAAACATTAGGTCTCTCTCTTCTAAGTCCCTGTTGGTAAATGATATAATAATTGATCAACATATTGATTTATTCTGCCTAACAGAAACCTGGTTACAGCAGGATGAATATGTTAGTTTAAATGAGTCAACACCCCCGAGTCACACTAACTGTCAGAATGCTCGTAGCACGGGCCGGGGCGGTGGATTAGCAGCAATCTTCCATTCCAGCTTATTAATTAATCAAAAACCCAGACAGAGCTTTAATTCATTTGAAAGCTTGTCTCTTAGTCTTGTCCATCCAAATTGGAAGTCCCAAAAACCAGTTTTATTTGTTATTATCTATCGTCCACCTGGTCGTTACTGTGAGTTTCTCTGTGAATTTTCAGACCTTTTGTCTGACTTAGTGCTTAGCTCAGATAAGATAATTATAGTGGGCGATTTTAACATCCACACAGATGCTGAGAATGACAGCCTCAACACTGCATTTAATCTATTATTAGACTCTATTGGCTTTGCTCAAAAAGTAAATGAGTCCACCCACCACTTTAATCATATCTTAGATCTTGTTCTGACTTATGGTATGGAAATAGAAGACTTAACAGTATTCCCTGAAAACTCCCTTCTGTCTGATCATTTTTTAATAACATTTACATTTACTCTGATGGACTACCCAGCAGTAGGGAATAAGTTTCATTACACTAGAAGTCTTTCAGAAAGCGCTGTAACTAGGTTTAAGGATATGATTCCTTCTTTATGTTCTCTAATGCCATATAACAACACAGTGCAGAGTAGCTACCTAAACTCTGTAAGGGAGATAGAGTATCTCGTCAATAGTTTTACATCCTCATTGAAGACAACTTTGGATGCTGTAGCTCCTCTGAAAAAGAGAGCTTTAAATCAGAAGTGTCTGACTCCATGGTATAACTCTCAAACTCGTAGCTTAAAGCAGATAACCCGTAAGTTGGAGAGGAAATGGCGTCTCACTAATTTAGAAGATCTTCACTTAGCCTGGAAAAAGAGTCTGTTGCTCTATAAAAAAGCCCTCCGTAAAGCTAGGACATCTTTCTACTCATCACTAATTGAAGAAAATAAGAACAACCCCAGGTTTCTTTTCAGCACTGTAGCCAGGCTGACAAGAGTCAGAGCTCTATTGAGCTGAGTATTCCATTATCTTTAACTAGTAATGAGTTCATGACTTTCTTTGCTAACAAAATTTTAACTATTAGAGAAAAAATTACTCATAACCATCCCAAAGACGTATCGTTATCTTTGGCTGCTTTCAGTGATGCCGGTATTTGGTTAGACTCTTTCTCTCCGATTGTTCTGTCTGAGTTATTTTCATTAGTTACTTCATCCAAACCATCAACATGTTTATTAGACCCCATTCCTACCAGGCTGCTCAAGGAAGCCCTACCATTATTTAATGCTTCGATCTTAAATATGATCAATCTATCTTTGTTAGTTGGCTATGTACCACAGGCTTTTAAGGTGGCAGTAATTAAACCATTACTTAAAAAGCCATCACTTGACCCAGCTATCTTAGCTAATTATAGGCCAATCTCCAACCTTCCTTTTCTCTCAAAAATTCTTGAAAGGGTAGTTGTAAAACAGCTAACTGATCATCTGCAGAGGAATGGTCTATTTGAAGAGTTTCAGTCAGGTTTTAGAATTCATCATAGTACAGAAACAGCATTAGTGAAGGTTACAAATGATCTTCTTATGGCCTCGGACAGTGGACTCATCTCTGTGCTTGTTCTGTTAGACCTCAGTGCTGCTTTTGATACTGTTGACCATAAAATTTTATTACAGAGATTAGAGCATGCCATAGGTATTAAAGGCACTGCGCTGCGGTGGTTTGAATCATATTTGTCTAATAGATTACAATTTGTTCATGTAAATGGGGAATCTTCTTCACAGACTAAAGTTAATTATGGAGTTCCACAAGGTTCTGTGCTAGGACCAATTTTATTCACTTTATATATGCTTCCCTTAGGCAGTATTATTAGACGGTATTGCTTAAATTTTCATTGTTACGCAGATGATACCCAGCTTTATCTATCCATGAAGCCAGAGGACACACACCAATTAGCTAAACTGCAGGATTGTCTTACAGACATAAAGACATGGATGACCTCTAATTTCCTGCTTTTAAACTCAGATAAAACTGAAGTTATTGTTCTTGGCCCCACAAATCTTAGAAACATGGTGTCTAACCAGATCCTTACTCTGGATGGCATTACCCTGACCTCTAGTAATACTGTGAGAAATCTTGGAGTCATTTTTGATCAGGATATGTCATTCAAAGCGCATATTAAACAAATATGTAGGACTGCTTTTTTGCATTTACGCAATATCTCTAAAATCAGAAAGGTCTTGTCTCAGAGTGATGCTGAAAAACTAATTCATGCATTTATTTCCTCTAGGCTGGACTATTGTAATTCATTATTATCAGGTTGTCCTAAAAGTTCCCTAAAAAGCCTTCAGTTAATTCAAAATGCTGCAGCTAGAGTGCTGACGGGGACTAGAAGGAGAGAGCATATCTCACCCATATTGGCCTCTCTTCATTGGCTTCCTGTTAATTCTAGAATAGAATTTAAAATTCTTCTTCTTACTTATAAGGTTTTGAATAATCAGGTCCCATCTTATCTTAGGGACCTCATAGTACCATATCACCCCAATAGAGCGCTTCGCTCTCAGACTGCAGGCTTACTTGTAGTTCCTAGGGTTTGTAAGAGTAGAATGGGAGGCAGAGCCTTCAGCTTTCAGGCTCCTCTCCTGTGGAACCAGCTCCCAATTCAGATCAGGGAGACAGACACCCTCTCTACTTTTAAGATTAGGCTTAAAACTTTCCTTTTTGCTAAAGCTTATAGTTAGGGCTGGATCAGGTGACCCTGAACCATCCCTTAGTTATGCTGCTATAGACGTAGACTGCTGGGGGGTTCCCATGATGCACTGTTTCTTTCTCTTTTTGCTCTGTATGCACCACTCTGCATTTAATCATTAGTGATCGATCTCTGCTCCCCTCCACAGCATGTCTTTTTCCTGGTTCTCTCCCTCAGCCCCAACCAGTCCCAGCAGAAGACTGCCCCTCCCTGAGCCTGGTTCTGCTGGAGGTTTCTTCCTGTTAAAAGGGAGTTTTTCCTTCCCACTGTAGCCAAGTGCTTGCTCACAGGGGGTCGTTTTGACCGTTGGGGTGTTACATCATTATTGTATGGCCTTGCCTTACAATATAAAGCGCCTTGGGGCAACTGTTTGTTGTGATTTGGCGCTATATAAAAAAAAAATTGATTGATTGATTGATGTGAAGGAAAATAAATCTACTCTGAGACTCAACAAAAGGTAACTGGAAATGGTAAATGGACTGCATTTATGTAGTGCTTTTTCCATCTGCATCAGATGCTCAAAGCGCTTTACACACTGCCTCACATTCACCCCGATGTGAGGGTGCTGCCATACAAGGCGCTCACTACACACTGGGAGCAACTCGGGGATTAAGGACCTTGCCCAAGGGCCCTTAGTGATTTTCCGGTCAAGCTGGGATTTGAACCGGGGGCCCTCTGATCTCAAGCCCAACGCTTAACCACTAGGCCATCACCTCCCCTGGACTCTTTTGTTAAGTGTATCATGATAGTGTGAGCGCAACTTTTCAGAAGTCGCTTTATGGCATTGACATTTCATGTAGTCGTAGCACGTGTGCGCATAAAGGGAAACTATTCTGGCCTATTAACTTCAATAGGAGATCATTTGATTCTTATTTTTTTTGTGTGTGTGTGTAAAATGTACAGAGGTTAACCAGTTTGTCAGTTTGAGCATGTCCTCACGTCTCTTACTACCAATGATATGCATGCAAGTAATAATAAATTTTATTTATATTGCACTTTATGTTTGATTCCAAATCTCAAAGTGCTGCAGAGACAAAAAGCATCATAAAAAATATACACATTAATTAATAACATTAGCTGTAAGCTTTTCTAAAAAGATACATTTTTAGTCCTTTCTTAAAAGCATTGACCATCTGTGGGGCCCTGAGGTAGTCTATTAGAGCGTTCCACAGACGGGGAGCAGCGGCCTCGAAGGCTTTGTCCCCCATGGTCTTGAGCCGTGTCCTGGGCAGGAGCAGACGGTGCTGTTGGCCTGACCGGGTTCTGCCTGAGGTGTGTAATGTGAGCTGGTCTGTGAGGTAGGTGGGGGCATCACCATGGAGACGGTGGTGGGTGTGCAGGAGGACCTTGTACTTGATACTGAGGTGAACAGGGAGCCAGTGTAGGGTGTGGAGAGTGGGGGTGATCTGCACGTGTTTCCGCATCCTCATCAGGACCCTGGCAGCGCTGTTCTGAACATACTGGAGCTTTTGGATGCTCCTACCAGGGATCCCAATGAGGAGTGCGTTACATTAGTCCAACCTGGAGGAGACGACGGCATGGACAAGCTTCTCTGCAGTTGGATGGGAAAGGGAAGAACAAAGTTTGGAAATATCATCACAGAGGTGAAAGAAGGAAGTTTTGCAGATGTGTGTGACATGGCTGTCAAAAGAAAGATGGGGGTCAAACTTGACCCCAAGGTTTGTAACAGAGGGAGAAAGGGGAATGCTGTGGCCAAATAAAGAAATGGAGGTGATGGGAGAGGAGTGAAGTTGGTGAGAAGTACCGGTTTGAATAGCTTTGGTTTTTGAGCCATTCAGTTGCAGGAAGTTCTGACTCATCCATACCCCCCATCTCCTCCAGGTAGGAGCTGAGGCAGGTGACACTGGCAGAGGGGGTAACCTTAAGGTAGAGCTGTGAGTTGTCAGCATAGCAGTGGAAATTAATTCAATGCCTGCTGAAGACACACCCGAGGGGAAGCATGTAGATGGTGAAGAGGATGGGACCAAGCACAGAGTCCTGGGGGACCCCACAGGTGACAATGTGGGGGTTGAATTTAGTGTCCCCCAGGACTACGTGCTTGGTCCTGCCAGTGAGGTAGGAGTGGAACCAGTGAAGGGCAGTGTCAGAGGCCAATGTGGTGCTGGAGGCATTGCAGGAGGCTGTGGTGGTCGATGGTGTCAAACGCAGCAAAGAGGTCGGGAAGAATGAGGAGGGATGTGGACCTGGAGTCAGAGGCCACCAGCAGGTTGCTGGTGACTCTAATCAGCTGTTTCGGTGCTGTGGGAGGGGCAGAAACCAGATTGGAATTTTTCGTACAAACTGTTTGAGATTATTGTGAAGTTGAAGGGAAACTACTTTCAAGGATTTTGGAAATGAATGGAAGGTTTGAGATAGGATGGTCATTTGAAGGGGGTTCAGGGTTCGAGAGTGGGTTTGAGAGCTGCTTTGAGGGAGGTTGGGACAGTTCAGTTCCAAGAGAGGTTAATGATTTTGGCAATGATGGGACTAAAATTTTAAACAAACTAATTCCGGACAAGTTATTTAAATTAACATCAGTCTGTCATTTTATAAAGTGAAAATATCAGCTATATGTTTTAATTTTAAAGTAATGCAATGAAAACATTAGCTCTGGGCTTTAATTAAGACAGTAAAGCACAGGGCCCTTGGCACTCTAGTTGTCTATGTAGCCACATAGATGAACTGTAAACTGCAACAAAAAATGTTTTTATTCACAATTAATGGTTAAAGATATATCTAGTTATATACTGTTTGAATGTAGCAGGGGTGGTGGCCAATAGTGGAGCAGATAACTAACAATTGCTCATTTCTGGAATCAAGCACCACAGTTGGCCCACATACTCCTTAAACATTACTCTTTTGGAAAAAAAAAAAAACTGAGTATCCACTTGAATTTTCAAGAGGTGGCCAGGTAGGGGTCAATTGAAGAATTACACAGGGGTCAAAATTTTAAAATGTTCCAATCATATTGAAAGCTATACCACATTTTTCTGAACATAAATATTCCAAAAAGATGTAGTTTGGACTACCTATGATTGAATGTTATGGGGTATAAACCATTAAGAATGGTGACAAAGGCCCATTTCAGTTTTGTACAGGAGTCAGAAGTTAAAGTGGTGCAAGTTATTGGTTAAACTAATAGGATCAATAAATGGAATAGTTTTGACTGTTAAATACTTCATCTGCAAGGTAAAGGTCATTGTCGATGTTTATTGGATTCTATGGCATATGACATGTTACCCTATAAAGTGATAACTAAGCATGAAACATGGTGCAGACCCTATTAACTTGACCAATAATTTGCATAATTTTTTACAATATAACTCCATAACATTCAGATATGGATAGTCCAAACTATACCTTTTTGGGATATTTGATCAGACAAATGTGGGATAGCTTTCAATATGATTTGAATAGTTTTAAATTTTGATCCCTGTGTAATTCTTAAATTGAGCCCTACCTGGCCACCTATTGAAAATTCAAGTGGACACTGAGGTTTTTCAAAAGAGTAATGTTTAAGGAATATTTGTGCCAACTTTGGTGCTGGTATCACCATTTGAAGGATTCCTCTATAAATATTATCTGCTGCACTATAAGTTGTAGTGCACTTGGTTTCAATGCATAAGGTTCCTGGTTCAAACCCCTGCCACATTCCTCCATGTAATGTGGAGTTGCATCAGGAATGGCATCCGGGTAAAAACTGTGCCAATTCAACATGCAGATCCATCTTGGATCTGCTGTGGCGACCCAGAGTGAAAACAAAGGAGCTGCCAAAGGGGCTTACTTTTTACTGTACTGTTTGAATGTATAGCTTTTTCACTGCATCTTGTAGCTTAATCCATTTGCTTTTGGGTAATAATTAGTTTTCCTTTGTCTTGCAGTACATGCAACTGTCCCTGGTCCTCAACAAAACCAAGGCCCTCATCGCACAAATGGCCCCCAGGGACTTGCTGGCAGCCCCCCTTTAGGTCTTGCTAGGTGGTTCGGATCGGACGTGTTGGAGCAGCCGCTCCCTTCCATGCCTGCCAAGGTTATAAGTGTTGATGAACTGGAGTTTCGGCCATAAGATAATGGAAACACTGTGCTGGACAGCAATTATTCCCACCTCCTCTTTACAAGAAGAAAATGTACTTTTTTTTTCTTTCTTTCCCCATAGTACAACATCTAACCATGGAGTCTGCGGCCTTGAATTCATGTATTTTGACAAAAGGGATGATGAGTGCAGGGTTTTGTTTTTGTTTTTTTTTTAATCTCTGCAGTAAACATTGAATTAAATAATGTATAGTCCCAATTGTACAGATTGTGGTAAAGAATCGTCCTGTATATAGCTACAGTATTTTTTTTTCATTCTTTTCTTGGTATTGGGAAGTTTGGCTATTCTAGAGTTTAAATGTAAAGTTCCAGTTACAAAGTGGTGGCGTTCCTTTGTCTGGTCCTCCTGTTACCCCACCCCCACCTGTGCTGCACCTGGAGCCACTGACAGTTCTCCTGACACTAAGTGTTGCTCCGATGAAGTGTTTACTCTACTTATTTTGTAACTTGGATTCTGGCCCTTGTCCATATGTGATTGGCTGGAGTATTTCAGGAAGTCTGACTTTCAGCTAGTGCTGGTTTGTGCCTTTTTTCTTTCTTCCCCTTCCTCTTAATGTTCTACTCCAGCCTGTCAGTGGAGGGGATGAACACTGCTCACTTTTTTTCTCTCTTCCCCCTCCCCCTTTTAGGGGTGGTTGGGATTCAATTTGTGCTCATAAGTTATAAAAGCACAAATACAATTAATAAATAAAATCTTCAATTTAAAAAAGTCTAATTGTATTAAACTGCTACCCACAGTTTATAATGTTACCTTGCTCACAATGAATTGTTTCTGTAGGATTCACTTCTTGCATTCCTTGAGTACTTGCAGGAGGAAAAAAACTCAAGCTACCTTGACAGATGCAAGCCACGTTGACACTTGCATGAATTTGATCCCCACACTTGTATGCCAATAAGTAAACTCATTGTAAATTATTGTAAACGGCATGAACTGTGCGCAGCTGCATGTCAGTATACAAAGAAAGTTTTGAAATTGTCAACATTTCTGGCACGCATTAATTTTGTGCCATGTACGTGAAATATTCATGAACACTGCGCAACCCATTAAAGTGTCAATACGTATTATTGCGTGCAGGGCATCTGAGCCTGAAATTGGATTATGAAGAGATGCTGCATCTATAATAAATATAACTTTACAGATGCATTATCTAACTCGTAAGAAGGAATGAAAACGCACCCCTTTTACTAATCAATTATATATAAAAATTACCTGAGACAAGATTTCAAATGCATTCTCCACCCCACAAGCATGAGACAACCTGCAGTTGTAGATGATTCTGAGAGCACTGAGAGAAGGGTATCAGCCCAGTTTTGACAGCAAATGTCATTGTCTATGAAATTATTTTACATATAGCGTGGTGTTAAGGGGGATGCATTGGCACGATGAATTGTGCAGCAGTGCGGGGATCAAATTTGTGCAAATGTCAAGGTGCCTTTACAGTGTATCTAGAAAGTATCCACAGCGCTTCACTTTGGCCACATTTTATATTACAGCCCCAAATGGAGCAAATTAATTCTACTCAGCACCCCATAATGACTACATGAAAGAGCTTTTTTTTTTTTTTGCGCAAATTTAAAAAAAACAAAAACAAATTGCATGTAGTACAGCAGATAACAATCCTGGAAATGGTGATTGAAGCGCTAAATTCAACACACATCTCTTAGACATTTCTCTAATGGAATAAAACGAACACTTGAATTTTCAATTGGCAGCCAGGTAGGGATCAACTGAAGAATTACACAGGGATCTAAATTAAAAGAGGCTTATGATCAGACAAATGCGTTATAGTTTTCAATATGATCAAAATATTCCAATAAGGTTTAGTTTGGACTATGAGTACTGAGGTAAAAATGGTAAATTGACATATCAATTTGAGTTTGTACAGAGGTCAAAATTTAAAGTTGCTGGAATTTTGGTAAAGAGGGGTGCAGGTTATTGGCTGAACTAATAGGATAAATAACTGGAATAGTTTTGACTGTGGAATGTTTGGTTGACAAATTAAAGGTCAAACAAGAGCAATCTGAGATTTCTGATGTCTGCTGATCCGGATCACCTCAAAAATTCAGTGGAGTCTTCCATGCTCTAATATCTATCTGTGGTGCAAATATGGTGAGAATCTGTGAATTAGTTTTGACATAATCCTTCAAAGCCTAGTGAATTGGGATCATGTCCAAAATTTAATGGAGTCTTCCATGGCCTAACAGCTATCTGGTGAAAATTTTGTTAAAATCCGCACAGTAGTTTTGAGGTAATCCTGCTAACAGTAAGACAAATGAATAAAGGCCAGTTATGTCGGTACATCCTTGGCAGACGCAACAATGTCAACATCCATTGGATTGTATGACATGTTATCCCATAACTAAGCATGACCCATGGTGCGAAGTATTCCTTTTTTTAAATCCTATTAACTCTACCAATAATTTGCATCACTTCTTTATATCAAAAATTAGAGCAACTCTAACTTTTTACTCCTGTACACACTGCAATTGACATTTGTCACCATTCTTGCTGTTTTTATCCTATAATTCCATAACATTCAGTCAGTCCAAACTATAACCTAGAAATCTAGGGTTATCAGTGGAAACAAGATGCATCTGAGCTCACTTTTGAGCTTCATGGCAAAGGTTGTGAATACTTGTGTATATGTAGTTTGTAAATAGATAATGTATTTGCAAAAATCAACTTTTCACTTTGTCACTATGTGGTATTGTATGTAGAATTTTGAGGGGAAAAAAAAATATTTCCTCCATTTTGAAATAAGGCTGTAACATAAAATGTGGAAAAAAGTGCAGCGCCGTGAAAACTTTCTGGACGTACCAATATCTTCAGCTGTATCAAATCTGCTTTCTGGATCAGAAAGCAGATTTGATATAGCTGAAATGAGTCACATTAACATGAAAATAAGATGTTGGGGCTGAATGTCGGCATCCATGCATTTGACGTGGGCATGCTCACTAAAATTTTGTCAAACTCTTAATGTGTCAATAATGTAACTTAATTCATACTAAATATGGGTACCCTTATGAAATCAGTGGTGTGAAGAATTTTTTTTTAATGTGAGAAACACAGCTTAAGGCTATTTTTTTCTTTCGAAATTGCTGTTGCACATAAATTTTAAGTAACTATGTTCCTGTTGTGACAAGCTGAGCTCATTATGCATGGCTCATGCAATGGGATGATCTTCAGACTTCTTTTTAGTGCTCTCATTTACAAAATGTGGCATCGAACCAATCATTAAATGTACAAACCAGCAGGGTGGTTGACACGTTTTGATTAATGGTCAAGTATTCTGTGGGCTGTTTTGCTGTCCATATATATATGGCCCTTGGGCATCCTGGATTTTTGTTAGACTAGTGGCTATTACGAGACTTGCAATTGTCCTGATTAAAGACAAAAATCGGGGCTTATGAGAGCCTCATGTACAAAGACTAACGTGGACTTTCTACTAAAAGTTGGCGTATGCCAAAACCCTGAATCTGGTGTAAGCACAAATGTATTGAGATGTATGAAAGTGTGCGTAGGCATGAATTCACGCACATTCTGTTTGTACATCCCACTGAACGTGGAATTGAGCATGGAACCAAACTGCTCCCTGGCCACTCCCTATTTAAATATGCAATTTCATGTAAATAATCCCTGCTGAAAGGGGCTATTTTGCATTTATGCATTTTTGCATTTACGCAATATCTCTAAAATCAGAAAGGTCTTGTCTCAGTGATGCTGAAAAACTAATTCATGCATTTATTTCCTCTAGGCTGGACTATTGTAATTCATTATTATCAGGTTGTCCTAAAAGTTCCCTAAAAAGCCTTCAGTTAATTCAAAATGCTGCAGCTAGAGTACTGACGGGGACTAGAAGGAGAGAGCATATCTCACCCATATTGGCCTCTCTTCATTGGCTTCCTGTTAATTCTTTGCTCTGACTGCAGGCTTACTTGTAGTTCCTAGGGTTTGTAAGAGTAGAATGGGAGGCAGAGCCTTCAGCTTTCAGGCTCCTCTCCTGTGGAACCAGCTCCCAATTCAGATCAGGGAGACAGACACCCTCTCTACTTTTAAGATTAGGCTTAAAACTTTCCTTTTTGCTAAAGCTTATAGTTAGGGCTGGATCAGGTGACCCTGAACCATCCCTTAGTTATGCTGCTATAGACGTAGACTGCTGGGGGGTTCCCATGATGTACTGTTTCTTTCTCTTTTTGCTCTGTATGCACCACTCTGCATTTAATCATTAGTGATCGATCTCTGCTCCCCTCCACAGCATGTCTTTTTCCTGGTTCTCTCCCTCAGCCCCAACCAGTCCCAGCAGAGGACTGCCCCTCCCTGAGCCTGGTTCTGCTGGAGGTTTCTTCCTGTTAAAAGGGAGTTTTTCCTTCCCACTGTAGCCAAGTGCTTGCTCACAGGGGGTCATTTTGACCGTTGGGGTTTTACATAATTATTGTATGGCCTTGCCTTACAATATAAAGCGCCTTGGGGCAACTGTTTGTTGTGATTTGGCGCTATATAAAAAAATTGATTGATTGATTCCCCATGACGTCACAACAGAACATGAACACACAAAACAGTTATACTATAGATGACTGGAAATTGCATGGAGACAGGCCGTGACAATTTATTCAGTACGCTGTTAAACGGATTAATCATGAAACTGGAAAAATGTTCGAGTGTGTGAGGCCGACACGCAGAACAGCGCGCACACAGACGTTAAAAAGGTGAGGCACGCCTCCTTTAACAGTGTGGCATTCACAATTTGCACAAGTTTGTCAAATATTGAACACAGGAAGCCTGTTAAGAAGCTCTGCAGCTTACCATCAAGCAAAAATAAGACAGTAATAATGTGTGAATACGCACATGTCCAAATGTGTCCACGCTGGTTTTTGTTCAGAACAGTTACACAAACTATTTAACCACCAAGCAGCGCCCCCCCCCCCCATTGCATCAAATCACCACGCCTCCAGCCCAAGATGCAATTTTAACATTGATTGAATGAAAATGTTTCCTATTAACAGAAACAAATTCATCATGTGATGGTATGGCAAGCCAACAGTGCCACATACGCCACATTCAGTCACGTATCACCAAAAATACACCGTAAAAAAACGCAGTTTTGTCAGTTATTACAGCACTTTTTATGCCATAAAGACACCGTTAAATGCGCCATAATGTGTTAAAAAATGCAGTTTTTCATATTACAATGGAGCCCTTACAAACGCTGTAAAATATGCCATTCAGATGCAAACAATGCGCGTAAAATATGCGTCTGCACATCACAACACGTGTAATAAACTGCGTTTGTGTGGTATAATTATCTCCACCCTCTTTTCTCTCAGCCACTGAACTTGAACAAAACGGTGTTTTTTACGGCATATTTTTGGGGATACGTGACTGAAAGTGGCATATTTGTGGCACTGTTGGCTTGCCATACAGGTTGACTGGCACACGCCTGACCAATCAACCAGCTCATGCCGGAATGGCCCTAATGCCAGGATGCCAAGCGTGGTCAGCAACGTGCTGCCCATGCTGAAAATTCAAACGGTATGGGTGGTAACGTGGCATGGGTGGCGCTAGGGGGTGCTGGAGCTCACCCTGGATTTGTCATAGCATCTTTTTCTTTCTTATTTTCAAAGAGTGTGCCATTCAAAAAATATCTGTTGTAACAGATCCAGTGAAACCGCGTGAAAATGCTGTAGTACACATGCCAGGCCTGTATGAAGCGATGTAACGCTTCTACAAAAAAGGAGAAGACGACGTGTGGCTAATCAATAGAGCAACGGATGCTAAAACTTTACAAGGCAGTGCACAAATTCAATAAAGTCTTTTAATCTGACCTGTTGCCAGAATTCATCATCACAGATGAAAACTGTTCTGCACATGACATCCTTGTTTTGGAAGATCCATCCATTTTCTTCCACTTCATCCGAGGTCGGGTCGCGAGGGCAGCAGCTCAAGCAAAGCCGCCCAGACCTCCCGATCCACACACACCTCCCCCAGCTCCTCTGGGGGAACCCCGAGGCATTCCCAAGCCAGCTGCAAGATGTAGTCCCTCCAGTATGTCCTGGGTCTTCACCGGGGCCTCCTCCCAATGGGACGTGCCCGGAACACCTCTCCAGCGGGGCGTTCAGGGGGCATCCAAAAAAGATGCCCGAGCCACCTCAGCTGGCTCCTTTCAACGTGGAGGAGCAGCGGCTCGACTCCGAGCTCCTCCCAAGTGTCCGAGCTCCTCACCCTATCTCGAAGGGAGCACCCAGCCATGCTGCGGAGGAAACTCATTTTGGCCGGTTGTACTCACGATGTTGTTCTTTTGGTCATGAGCCAAATCTCATGACCATAGGTGAGGGTTGGAATGTAGATCAATCAGCAAATCGAGAGCTTTGCCCCCCTGCTCAGCTCTCTCTTCACCACGATGGTCCGATACAGCAACCGCATCACTGCAGATGCTGCACTGATCCGGCTGTCGATCTCACACTCCATCCGTCACTCTCTTGTGAACAAGACCTTGAGATACTTAAACTCTTCCACTTGAGACAAGGACACTCCACCGACCTGAAGAGGGCAAGGCTCCCTTTTCCAGTTGAGAACCATGGTCTCAGATTTGGAGGTGCTGATTTTCATCACGGACGCTTCACACTCGGCTGAAAACCACTCCAGTGCACGCTGAAGGTCCTGATTTGACGAAGCCAACAGAACCACGTCATCCGCAAACAGCAGAGACGAGATTCTGTAGTTCCCAAACTGGACGCCCTCTACACCCTGACTGCGCCTAGAAATTCTGTCCATAAAGGTAATGAACAGAACCGGTGACAAAGGGCAGCCCTGGTGGAGGCCGACGTGCACTGGAGGCTTGACTTACTACCGGCAATGCGAACCAAGCTCCTGCTGCGGTCGTACAGGGACTGGATAGCCCTTAACAAAGGACCCCGTACTCCCGGAGCACCCCCCACAGGGCGCCTCGAGGGACACGGTCGAACGCCTTCTCCAGATCCACAACACATGTGGACTGGTTGGGCGAACTCCCATGAACCCTCGAGCACCCGATGGAGCGTGTAGAGCTGGTCCAGTGTGCCACAACCAGGACGAAAACCACACTGCTCCTCCTGAATCCGATGTCTGACTGTTTTGGAAGATGACGTCTGGAAATGCATTAATTCCTGATGGTCTAGTGGCTAAGGTGTTGGGCTTGAGTCCAGAAGATCATGGGTTCAAATCCCCACCTGACTGGAAAATCACTAAGGGCCCTTGGACAAGGCCTTTAATCCCCTGTTGCTCCCGGTGTGTAGTGAGCTCCTTGTATGGCAGCACCCTGATATCGGGGTGAATGTGAGGCATAATTGTAAAGCGCTTTGAGCGTCTGATTCAAATGGAAAAGCGCTATATAAATGCAGTCCATTTACCATTTAACAGAAAATCACCTACTGGCAGAGGGATTCTCGGATGCTAAAAGCAGCTCAAAAACGTGGCATAGCCATGCCCGAAATTATTTCCGCCATGTGGCGAAAATTATTTCCATCGTGCCCGAAATTATTTCCACCGCCGTGGCCAAAATTATTTCCACTGGTGCTTTTCACCACGCGGTGGAAATCATTTTGTGCACGGTGGAAATAATTTTTGCAGTTTTGGTAATTTTCTGTGTAGGGCGGGGATGATACACAACTTTATTTTTTTTGGCCTTAAGTGGCCTCATTTTGTTTAGCTAACATGATAAAATGTTCAAAATGCCACGGTAAACAGAAAAATCTCTTAGATTATGAGTGTAACGTGACATTCAGTGACATCAAGTTCAACTTGATAATAATAATACATTTCATTTATAATGCACCTTTTATTAATAAAAAGCTCCATGTGCTACAGAAAAAATAAAACCAAGGATAAATAAGCAGCAGAATAGAATAAAGCCAAAATAACAATAATGAAATAGAATAAAAACACTAAGATGCAACAGATTCAAATTATTGAGACCTGTGATAGGCCTGTCTAAATAGACATGTTTTGAGGCTTTTTTAAAAACCTTCCACAGTCTGTGGAGCTCTTAGATGGTGAGGGAGGGAGTTCCATATATGAGGAGCAGTTGAACAGAAGGCCCTGTCTCCCAAGGTGTGAAGTTTTGTGCAAGGGAGACAGAGAAGATTAGTGCTGTGTGAACGGAGAGGAATGGGAGGATGTGTGGAGAGGTCTTTGAGGTATGTGGGGCATTGCCATGGATGCATTGGTGGGTGATGAAAGCAAGATTAAAATGGATACTATAGGTGATGGGGAGCCAGTGAAGGTTATTAGTATAGGTATAATGTGCTCCTGTTTACGTACTCTCATCAGAATTCTAGCTGCACTGTTTTGAATGTATTGAAGCCTTTGAAGGTTTTTTCCCGGGGATCCCAAAGAGCAGGGCATTACAGTGGTGAAGCCTAGAGGAGACAAAGGCATGGAAGAGTTTTTCAGCATCAATGATGATGTCGTACTGCAGTGAGTGTAGTTTCAAGTTGCTGAAACTACTGGGTTTTTGCTGCCCAAATATCCATGAGTGGAATTACAAAGAAGTGAAGTCTTTTTTTCCTTCTTTTTTCCCCTGTCTGCATATATATACTCAACAAAAATATAAACGCAACACTTCTGGTTTTGCTCCCATTTTGTATGAGATGAACTCAAAGATCTAAAACTTTTTCCACATACACAATATCACCATTTCCATCAAATATTGTTCACAAACCAGTCTAAATCTGTGATAGTGAGCACTTCTCCTTTGCTGAGATAATCCATCCCACCTCACAGGTGTGCCATATCAAGATGCTGATTAGACACCATGATTAGTGCACAGGTGTGCCTTAGACTGTCCACAATAAAAGGCCACTCTGAAAGGTGCAGTTTTGTTTTATTGGGGGGGGATACCAGTCAGTATCTGGTGTGACCACCATTTGCCTCATGCAGTGCAACACATCTCCTTCGCATAGAGTTGATCAGGTTGTCAATTGTGGCCTGTGGAATGTTGGTCCACTCCTCTTCAATGGCTGTGCGAAGTTGCGACGACGAACTGGAGTGAGGTCGAGACCCCGATGAGAACGACGAGCATGCAGATGAGCTTCCCTGAGACGGTTTCTGACAGTTTGTGCAAAAATTCTTTGGTTATGCAAACCGATTGTTTCAGCAGCTGTCCGAGTGGCTGGTCTCAGACGATCTTGGAGGTGAACATGCTGGATGTGGAGGTCCTGGGCTGGTGTGGTTACATGTGGTCTGCGGTTGTGAGGCTGGTTGGATGTACTGCCAAATTCTCTGAAAGGCCTTTGGAGACGGCTTATGGTAGAGAAATGAACATTCAATACACGAGCAACAGCTCTGGTTGACATTCCTGCTGTCAGCATGCCAATTGCACGCTCCCTCAAATCTTGCGACATCTGTGGCATTGTGCTGTGTGATAAAACTGCACCTTTCAGAGTGGCCTTTTATTGTGGGCAGTCTAAGGCACACCTGTGCACTAATCATGGTGCCTAATCAGCATCTTGATATGGCACACCTGTGAGGTGGGATGGATTATCTCAGCAAAGGAGAAGTGCTCACTATCACAGATTTAGACTGGTTTGTGAACAATATTTGAGGGAAATGGTGATATTGTGTATGTGGAAAAAGTTTTAGATCTTTGAGTTCATCTCGTACAAAATGGGAGCAAAACCAAAAGTGTTGCGTTTATATTTTTGTTGAGTGTAGTAATGGTAAGTGCCACGTTGGCAGAACCATTTATGAACATTAATACACATATATGCAATTTATTCTTGTGTGTGTAGTGCGTGAGTGAACGTGGTGTGTGTGTGTGTGTGTGTGAGTGTGAGACCCCCATCCGCCCTTCCCGATCAGCCTTCAACAGCCTACTCAAAGCCAACCGACAACTTCTATCAGGAAGGGCCGACCACCGGGGGCAGAGTTAGCCTATATTTAGGGGTGCTCAAGCGTCCCTAAATATAGTTTAAGCACCCCTAAATATATATATATATATATATATATATATATATATATATATATATATGCTTCTATACTACTATTTTTCTAAACAACCTATTTCAAGCATTATGCCAAAATACGTATTACAAGAACACAGTAATTTGATCATTTTCTTGGTTCAATCCACAAAGCGCGCCTACATTCATCTCTCTGCTCTGACATGTTTGTGTCGCGTGGTGCTGCTGCAGGTGGCGCTCATTTAGCAGAGGCGCTGTCCGGTGAGCGCTGGTGGTAACCTCGCGCACCGCACTGTCAAGTGATTGCCAGGCGACTGTCACATTTGCGAGGTATTTATTCACAATTTATGTCTCTGAATGTGAAGAGCAAGTGCAACTTTCTGAAAAGTGCTTACTTTACCCAGCTAGCCACCTATCACAAAACACAGTATATTGCTCAACAAATTAGTGTGTGCTGTGTGTGGTCAGATGTAAGATTGATTCAGTGTTGTCTTTTTTTTTTCCTCAACTAAATCCTCTTGTCAGTTACTAAATGGTGCTCGCCCTTCAGTCTGTGTAACTTCAATTAACAAATCACTCTCCTACATCAAATACCATGTACACAGATCTGACCTTAAATGCTTAGTTAAGGTCCTTAACTAAGAATTAAGACAATAAACTTTACCACAAAGTTTAATGCACAGCACGATAATAAGTGAATAATTTAAATTCCTGCTAAAAAGGCATAAATCATAAAACTCATTTTGTATTTTTATTTGTTGGCAGTAAGTGGCAAACCAAGCCTGCAGTGCAGTGATGGATATCAGAGCATTTTTTTCAAAAGCAAAAAAAGCTTCAGGTGAGGTTTGTGCACTCTGTAGACCTTATGTGATAGTAGATGGGTGATTCTTTAACTACGGGCACTATTGGCCTTGTAAATGTAATTTCCACCACACCATTGCCTTACAATATAAAGCGCCTTGGGGCAACAGTTTGTTGTGATTTGGCGCTATATACATGTGCTCTGATGTCACTGTTTATCTCCATAGAAACTACCCAAACAATCTTTCATACAAACTGTTTAGAGACATTACAGTGTTGTGGTGGAAATTACGGCAATAGTGTGGGACAACTACATTTTGTTTAAAAAAGAAATCACAATAGTTGTATGACATTGAATACCCCAATTATGTTTTGATTATTTTACTGATATTTTATTCAGAGATATTTTAAAAGATTAGAAAAAACATTTCTTTACCATTCATTTTTATCATTGAAGATCAAAAGTCTGGGTGTGGGACAAGCACAAAACAGCAATATTTGCATATAATGATGCTGAAAAAAGGTGAAAAAGTCATCATAGACTACTAGAACAAATTTCTTAACACACTTTCATTGTAAAGATAACTATAAAAGTGTGAGATTTCCCCTTTTTTCTGTTTTTCATACAATATGATCAAAGGACATAAGTGCCCGTAGTCTAAGAATCATCCAGATATGGATGTTGAGAATAGCAAAGTATGGAAAGTGAAGCTCAGGGTAAATTGAATATGTGTATCAGACTGTGGAGGTGTCTTACTTGTGCTACTGGTGTTTTGGTATGAATTCTGACTTTTAAGTCACACATTTTTATTTTAATTACTTTTAAAGACTTCATTAGATCTTGTCTGTCCTTTCTATGCTTTGCTGTTAATTCAATAAATAATTCATATTCATATATTTCTTATCCTGAACCCATTTATGTGCAGTATACCATCTGTGTTCTCCATCCAGCCTTATAGTGGAATTCTATATCCTGAGATGGAAGACAATTTTTCAGTGACCTTTGACCAAAAACACTGGACAGGTGAGCAGAGCCAAAGGGCATGAAAATAGGTATCAGTGGTGTTTAGCTCACACTGTGAACAAACATCAGAGTCTGAGAAGCCCATTTTATACATCTTATATTGTGTAATGTGTGTTCTATGAAGAATTTTGTATTGGATGAGTTGTAAGTTGGTGTTTTTTTGTCATTGAAAATGTGTTTTTACAAATCTGTGTCCAGTGGTCAAGGTCAGAAGTGAGGAGGAAGTCCACCCATTTTAAGCTGGGTAAATGTAAAGCAGTGTCCATGCATGATATTAACTTATATACCTTAGACAAGGTTTTCTTTATTGGGAGGAGGTTCTTGATGTCTGTCACTAATGTTGGTGGTTCTGGTGGGCACTGATGCAGCTGAATTTTTGACATCACAGCATACTTTACTTGATGGTAATGAATAAAATTTCCTCCTATAATCCCAACCCTCTGCATCAAGCTGTTAAATGTGTTACGTATGTTGATTTTGCCTTGCCTCCACTTCTCAGATCCGCCCAGCTGATCAGCGGCACCTCTCAGCTGATGCCCAGCTGGGAGTATAAAAGTCCAGCGTGCCACATGGTTGAGATCGTCTGGGTTTCCTCAGCTGCAGCGTGTTTTTTTGTTAACCTTTTGTTATATTTTTCTTTCTTTTTGTTATGTTTGTTAATAATAAAGTGTTATTATTATTTTCTGAGCACCTTCCACTCGCTTTTTGTTTTCTTTTTCTGTATCTGTCAGTTGCGTTGCCAGTGCCCTAGACAGTGGCACGTAACAGATTTGGGGGCTCGTCCGGGATTGCCGCCAGGTTGGACCGGATTGGGGGCTGGTTTCTGTGGTGATGTACAACATTTCTCTGTCTGTGTGTGTGTGTGGGAGGTTGGTGCACTCCGGGTGGGTGTATTTGTGCTTTTGTTTTTTGTTGTGAATCCCAGTTTAGATTGGGGGTGTCCAGCTTGGTGGATTTGTTCTCCATTCCATCGGGCGCCTGTTTTTTGTTTTAGTTTGTTGTTTTCGGGGTGAATCCTGGGCGGTGTGTATTCACCGGCGGGGGCTTCACAGTGGCCTCGAGCCCGGCAAGCTCCAGAAGACAGACTAGGTTTGTTTTTTGTTTTTTTTCTGGGGTTCTGGGATTGTTTTATAATTGTGTGGGCTACTGAGTGGTTATAGTGTTCTGTTTTTGTGTTTTGTAGCCCCATGTGAGTGGAGTGCGGGTGCGCGTAATTGGCGTGATTTCGTGGATGTGCACGCAGCGTTTTGTGAGTCAGCTGTGTGGAATCGGCTGTGAGTGGGATCAGCTGTGTTGTGATTAGCTGTGGCTTGTTTAGAGACAGTTTCATGGTCTGGTGAGTGACGGCTATGTTTAATTTAGAGGACTTTGTGGCTCAACCATCATTTTCTGTGTTCAACTCCTGTAGAAAGAGTGATTTACTCGAAATCGCCCGGCATTATGATGTTCCCGTCTCCTCTGGTGAGTGAGGTGAGGGAAGCTGTGCTGCCTGTGTTGGTTAGCAGTGGCGTTTTTGTTTTGCCGGAGTGTGATGATTCCATGAGTGTTGAAGTGACTGCGGGGGGAGTAGTGGCGTCCCCGGTGCGTCTCAGTCTGGAGAGCGCACCGCTGCCGCAGGTGAGCTCTCCAGGCGTGTCTGAGGTGAAGGACAAGTTCAGCCCTTCTCCTGGGGAATTTGGTTTGGAAACTTCTGCTCATGATGTGCGCGTGGACATGCGCATGGCACATCTTAAAAGTGAAAGAGAGGAAAAAGAGCGAGCGTTTCAGCTCAGACGTGAATTAGAGTTAAAGCATATCGAGGTAGAAGCTGCCATCACTAGAGAAGTGGAGTTGAGAAAGTTGGAAGCAGAGTCAGTTTTTAAAATGTGGCAGTTGGAGCTACAGGTCCGGGGTTTGGTTACGGAACCTCCCACGGTCAGTCCACGTGATGCGTTTGATGTCACTAAAAACATTCAGCATGTCCCAGTTTTTCACGACGGTGAGGTGGAGTCGTATTTTGGGGCTTTTGAGCGCATAGCGGTCACGTTACACTGGCCACAGGATGTGTGGGCTATTTTACTTCAATGCAAACTGAGTGGTAAAGCGTTAGAGGCATGTGCGTCATTGTCTTTTTCAGATAGCCTAAATTGTGATAAACTGAAGGGCGCTATTCTTCGCACATATGAGTTGGTACCAGAGGCGTACTGACAGCGTTTTAGGGGGCTAAGGAAATCTTTTACCCAAAGTTTTGTGGATTTTGCCCGTGAAAAGAGCTTTTGTTTGATAGGTGGTGCTCCGCCAGTAAGGTGCCCACTTATGCGTCATTGTGTGAGTTGCTTTTGATTGAAGACTTTAAAAACTCTCTGCCTGAGCGTATTATTATTTATCTAAAGGAACAGAAAGTAACTACGCTCCAGCAGGCTGCGGTCTTGGCAGATGAGTTTGCGCTTACGCACAAAGCAACTTTTATATGCGATTCTATTTCTAAACCAATTGACAAGCCACTACAGACTAATTTCCCAGTCAGTGCCAGGCCTGAAAAGCAAAAGCAATGTTTTTATTGTCATAAAACTGGTCACCTTGTGGCTGATTGTGATGTCCTAAAACGGAAACAACTTGTGCCAAAATCTAAAGGTGTGGGGTTAATTAAAACGGTGCCTCCAGCCGTAATTAGGCCCGTTTGCATGCCAGTTGTTACTCCTGACGAGTGTTCTAAGCCTTTTATTTTTGAGGCTTTTGTTTCGGTACCAGGAGAGGCGAAGCGTCCTGTTAAGGTCCTGCGGGACACGGGTGGGTCTCAGTCTTTTATCCTTTCCGGGGTGTTGCCCCTCAGCTCAAACACTGACTGTCACTCAAGCATTGTAGTTAAGGGCATTGGTTTAACTTATGTCCCAGCTCCACTGAATAACGTCTATCTTGAGTCTAAGTTGGTTAGTGGTGTATTTTCAGTGGCTGTTCATGACCAATTTCCCATTTATGGAGTAGATTTTATCATGGGAAATGACATTGTAGGTGGAAAAGTCTACCCGGCCCCTGAAGTTGTCAGTCAGACTATTCCAGGCTCTGAAAAGGATGAGTTGGCCACAAATCATCCTGGCGTGTTTCCAGTGTGCGTCTTGACACAGCCCAGGCAAAGAGAACACTGGAAGGTGATTTTGACTTGGGTGACTCCGTGCTCACCCCTGTTTTGCATGGGGATTGTCCGCCATCTCCTGGCCGAGATGAGAAGGACTCGAAGATCAATGTTGACATTGGGGAGTTCCGGACAGGCTCGCTTATGTCTCCTCCACTAACACGTGAAGCTCTTATTGAAGCTCAAAAAGCTGATTCTACCTTAATGAAGTGTTTTTCTGTTTTAGAGAGTCCAACTGATAACAACCACTACTTCCTGGACCAGGGAGTGTTGATGCGCAAGTGGGTTCCTTGGTCAGGTAACAGCATTGATTCCAATGGTTGGTGTGTAGTATTCCAAATTGTGGTCCCTAAATGTTACCGACCTCATGTGCTATCTTTAGCCCATGAAAATTGGTGGTCTGGTCATCTTGGTGTGACTAAAACTTATAATCGTGTTCTACAGCATTTCTTTTGGCCAGGTCTGAAAGCCGATGTGGTTTGTTTCTGTAAATCCTGTAGTACCTGCCAGGGTGTGGGTAAACCAAACCAGATGGATACTGCCAACGCCACTTCGCCCTGTGCCTGCTGTTTGAGCATGTAATTGTGGATTGTGTTGGCCCCTTACCGAAAACTAAATCTGGTAACCAATTTCTGTTGACTATGATGTGTGTTACCACTCGTTTTCCTGAGACTATTCCTCTGCGAAGAATCACTGCTTCCTCTATCATAAAAGCACTTATTAAATTTTTTATTACATTTGGTCTCCCCAAAATTGTTCAGACTGACCAAGGAACAAACTTCTTGTCTCGAGCATTTGGGGAGACATTACAGTCATTTGGTGTAACCCACTCCGTGTCTAGTGCTTATCATCCAGAGTCACAAGGTGTACTACAAAGATGGCACCAGACTCTTAAGTCTATGCTGAGTAAGTTTTGTTTTGAGACTGGCAAAGTTTGGGATGAAGGCATTCCCTTTATGTTATTCGCTATTAGAGATGCCACTCAAGAATCCACTGGCTTCAGCCCAGCTGTTCATTCATAACCTTCGTGGCCCCTTGAAAATGCTCAAGGAAAAATTGTTGTCCGGGACAATACCCAAGGAGGACGTGTCAGAATTTGTCTCTAAGACCAAGGAACGGTTACAGCGGGCCGCTAAACTAGCTAAGGAAGCTCTTTCTTATTCTCAAGCTGACACGAAGGAGCGTTTTGATAAAAAGGCTGTGGTTCAACATTTCCAGCCTGGTGATAAAGTGTTGGTGCTGCTTCCTACGTTTGGTTCTGCTCTCTCAGCTTGTTTTGCTGGTCCTTATGTCATTGACAAAAAGTATCGGATACAAACTATCTCGTTCTTACTCCTTAGAGAAGGAGAAAAACACGTCTATGTCATGTAAATATGTTAAAGTGTTTTTATGTGCGGGACGAGAAGCCAGCACAGTCCTCACTGGCTGTGCCTTACATTTCTCCTATGTTTTCAAATGTGCCACTCGAGGGAGACTTGGAAGAGCCTAGTGTCGCCCAGCAATGTGGTTGGCTGTCCAACTCTTGAGTTTATAATACAACATGCTTTTGGAGGGCGGTATGCATTTTCAAGAGGCCCAATGTTCATGCCCAGTCACCCAAAATGACAGCTATTCGCCCTCGTCTAACTCGGGTGAATAGCTGTCATTTTGGGCAACAGCATGGACGGAGGGACTCAGAAAAATGCATACCGCACGACAACAGCATGTTATTTGCATTATTATCACTTTACTGAAATACACAACACATAACGCGTACATAAAAAGTTGGCTCACTTTAACTTCTGTCGTGTTGGCTGGCGCGCGCTGCTGTCCAAATTCGGCAGTGCGTCCTGATCAAGCTGGCTGCTTTGGGTGCTGTTCATTGTCGTACTACCCATGAGAAAATCATCCGGAATATCCATATTGGGAGCAACACATACTTCTCGCCTTTTTATCTTTTCCTCTGCAGACAGTTTTTTTTCCCCTCTGCGGACAGTCCTTGGGCTGCACGCGCTATGACGTCATTTGTTTATCTGTCATATCTCAGTGGGGATCAGTTTTGTGATATCTTGGCTCTGTTACAGTCCTACCCTTCTTTATTTGGTGACATTCCTTCTTGTACTACTGTACTTGAGCATGACATAGATGTTGGTTCCACTGCTCCTATTAAATAGCATGCATATCGCTGCCCTCTGATGAAACATGAGGCTATGAAGAAGGAGGTCCAATATCTTTTGGACAATGGCCTTGCAAAACCCAGTCGTAGCCCTTGGAGTTCCCCTTGCTTTCTTGCTCCAAAGTCCGATGGGACTCCAAGTTTTTGTACGGATTTCCGGGAAATTAATGCAGTCACGGTACCAGATTCTTTTCCCCTGCCACGTATGGAGGACTGTATAGACAGTATTGGTCCTGCAGTACACATCACAAAGTTAGATCTGTTAAAAGGCTACTGGCAAGTTCCGCTTACAGCTAGAGCATCGGAGATCTCTGCCTTTGTGACGCCTGATCATTTCTTGCAGTATACTGTAATGGCATGAGAAATGCACCAGCTACTTTCCAGCACCTTATGCACATAGTTTTAAGTGATGTAGCTCATTGTAACATGTATTTGGATGATATTGTTGTCTATTCAGACACTTGGGCCGAGCACATGCGTACACTACATGAGGTTTTTGAGTGTTTGTCTCAAGCTAACTTGACACTAAACCTGGCCAAATGTGATTTTGGCAGGGCTACTGTGTCTTATTTTGGGAAAATAGTTGGTCATGGACAGGTATGGCCTGTAAATGCAAAAGTTGAGGCTATACTCTCCTACTACTCGCGGAGAGTTGTGCCGGTTTTTAGGCCTAGTCGGCTATTACCGGTGTTTTTGTAAAATATTCTGTGCTAGTTGCCCCTCACTGCTTTTTGTAGCCCATCCGTACCATTCATTTGGACAACAGAATGTGAAAAGGCTTTTCTAGCAGCTACGTCACTCCTGTGTAGTGCTCCGGTTGTTTTAACCCCAGACTACCCTAAACCCTTTTGTTTGGAAGTTGATGCTCGTGCCGCTGGTGCTGTGCTTTTACAGGAGGATGAGGCTGGAGTCCCCATCCAGTCTCATACTTTTCTAGCAAATTTAAAAAGCACCATCTCCATTATTCAACAATTGAAAAGGAGACATTGGCTATGCTCCTAGCCCTTCAGCATTTCAATGTGTATGTTGGTTCTACTAATGTTCCGGTTTCTGTGTCAACAGACCACAACCCTCTTGTTTTCCTAGCCCAGATGTACAAACAGAACCAACGGCTGATGCGGTGGGCCCTCCTGGCTCAGAACTACAACCTGCGCATCATTCACAAGAAGGGGAAGGATAACATCGTACCTGATGCCCTATCGCGAGACTAAGGACCACCATCACCACTTTGTTGTGAGTGGTGGTGGGCATTTATATCCTTTCGACATGGTTGAGGCCTTAAGATGGGGTGTTATTGTAATTTTTATTTTGGAGAGAGTGTAACCTCGCCTTTATGGGGGAAGGTGTTACATATGTTGATTTTGCCTTGCCTCCACTTCTCAGATCAGAATCAGAATCAGAATTGCCTTTATTGTCATTGTAATTTGCATTACAATGAGATATGAGTGCAACTCCAAAAAGGTGCTTTCTGTGGTGCGAGTAATTTTTAACCAAATAAAAGATAGTGAAATTTAACAGTAAATTATTAAGTATATGTACAACTAATATAAACATAAGGTAAAATAAAATAAAATGAAATGTGGACTAAGTAATGTAAAATGAGAATTATATACAACTGTGGAATCATATTGCACGGGAATATTGCACATGGTTTACAGATATTGCACAAGAAACATGAAGGTGCAGATTAGAGTGACTTGTTTTTGTTCAGAGCAGTGATCGCTCTGGGGAGAAAGCTGTCCCTGAGTCTATTTGTCCTAGTTTTGATTGACCTATACCATCTGCCGGAGGGTAGTAGGTCAAACAGATGGTTGCTGGGGTGGGATGTGTCTTTGCAGATGCTGGCAGCTCTGCTGAGGTAGCGAGAGCTGGCAATGTCTTCCAGGCTGGGCAGAGAGCAGCTAGTGATCCTCTGGGCCGTGTTGATCACCCTCTGCAGCGCTCTGCTGCTGAGCACCCCCCATACCACACTGTGATGCAGTACGTCTCTCTCGATGGTGGCTCTGTAGAACAACACCAGCAGATTGTTTCTCCTGAGCACCCTCAGGAAGTGGAGTCGCTGCTGGGCTTTCTTCACCACCACTGTGGTGTTGGCAGTCCAGGAGAGGCTGTCAGAGAGCTGCACTCCCAGGAACCTGATGGAGCTGACCCTTTCCACACAGTCCCCCTGGGTCAGTAGTAATAAAGGGTAAATCTGAGAGTTTGATGTTGTTACATTCTAACTGTTCTAATTCAATCCAGGAGCTGTGGACTGGATCGGGATGAATCCATTTAATCAAATATTGCATCTGGTTAGCCAGATAACAATGTAGAAAATTTGGTGCTTCCAGACCCCCTTGAGATTTATTTTTCTGAAGAGTAGCTAGACTAATTTTAGCTTTTTTATTTTTCCAGTAAAACTTTGAAATGGCCGAATCTAAAGTCTGAAACCATTTGACTGTGGGTTTGAATGGAATCATTGAAAAAAGGTAATAAATTTGTGGTAATATTTTCATTTTGATAGTTGCTATCCATCCTAATAAGGAGATGGGGAGGTTGTTCCATCGTTTCAAATCATTACAGATTTTGTCAATGAGTGGGGCGAAGTTCAAATGAGTCAGCTCTCCTAATTTAGAAGAGATGTTTACGCCTAGGTACTAGTGTGGATCTTGAGGTGAAGGATTCCATGAATCCTCGGTTAAAGGAAGTATCATCGATTTTGACCAGTTAATAGAGTAATATGATAGTTGTGAGAAAGTAGTGATCAGATTAAATACTTCTTGTAGTGATTTTGAGGGTTCTTGGAGATATAGTATGATACCATCAGCATATAAATTGATTTTGTGGTCTGACATTGAAGAGTTGATACCCTTGATGTTGATGTTCTGACGTATTGCAGCCACAAGTGGTTCGATAAATATTGTGAACAGCCTTGTCAATATTGTGCACAGCCTTGTCTAGTCCCTCTTTGCAAAGTGAAACTTTGAGAGGTAATCTCTTTAGTTGTGACTGTGGCCTTTGGTGAGTTATATAGAGTTGTGATCGAATGAATAAATGATTCTCCAAAGCCAAATTTATGAAGTACTCTAATAAGAAAACCCCAGCTGACTATCAAAAGGCTTTTTCTGCATCCAGTGAGACCACCTTTGTATTGCTACGCTGTGATTTGTCAATGAGATTGAGAAGTCTTCTGACATTGTTGGTAGAATGTCGATGTCATGCCCGGCCCAGTTCCAGGCTTCGATCCTTATTTTCTCTCTTTATCTGGTTCTGCTCCTTCTGCCCCAGCCTTGTTTTATTAATTGTTACTTTCACCATGTGTTCTATTTTTGCTTTGTTACTTTCTTTCTTTGTTACTTTTATACTTCGGTCATGTTTCAGTTCTGTTCTGGTTTTGTTCAATCAGTCTGTGTTTTTATGGTTTATCATTTATTTATCATCTGCTTATTTTTGCTGTTCTGTTATAGGTTGTTCTCTAGTGTCAGGTTTTGTTATCACAGTCTCTGTTTTATTTGTAATTTGTTTAGCCACTTTGGTTTCTTAGTCAGTTTCAGTTTAGTTTTGTCTTGGTGATATTTTCTTTCAGTTCTCATGTTCATGCCTGGTTTGTCGTTGTACAACCCCTGGCAAAAATTATAGAATCACCGGCCTCGGAGGATGTTCATTCAGTTGTTTAATTTTGTAGAAAAAAAGCAGATCACAGACATGACACAAAACTAAAGTCATTTCAAATGGCAACTTTCTGGCTTTAAGAAACACTATAAGAAATCAGGAAAAAAAATTGTGGCAGTCAGTAACGGTTACTTTTTTAGACCATTCAGAGGGAAAAAAAATATGGAATCACTCAATTGAGGAAAAAATTATGGAATCATGAAAAACAAAAGAACGCTCCAACACATCACTAGTATTTTGTTGCACCACCTCTGGGTTTTATAACAGCTTGCAGTCTGAGGCATGGACTTAATGAGTGACAAACAGTACTCTTCATCAATCTGGCTCCAACTTTCTCTGATTGCTGTTGCCAGATCAGCTTTGCAGGTTGGAGCCTTGTCATGGACCATTTTCTTCAGCTTCCACCAAAGATTTTCAATTGGATTAAGATCCGGACTATTTGCAGGCCATGACATTGACCCTATGTGTCTTTTTGCAAGGAATGTTTTCACAGTTTTTGCTCTATGGCAAGATGCATTATCATCTTGAAAAATGATTTCATCATCCCCAAACATCCTTTCAATTGATGGGATAAGAAAAGTGTCCAAAATATCAACGTAAACTTGTGCATTTATTGATGATGTAATGACAGCCATCTCCCCAGTGCCTTTACCGTTAGCTTCCATTAGCTTGCAATAGCTCACCAGCTGCAGGAGATGTTTTGCTCCTATTCATTGCTTTTATTCATGATATTCACAATAACAATGTCATCACGCCCAGCTTGTATGCCACTTTTGCTTAATAAAAATGCTGTGCACAGGAAGACCGTTCGACGAGAGTCGAGAGAGAGGTGGTGACTGCTCTGAGACTGCTCTTCCCTCTGCATGCAGCTGACAAAAGATTTGCTGGTCTCGTGTTCACTCATTTATAAATGTCCGTAAGGGGTAATGTGCTTTGACCCTGACACCGGACATGCAGCCCCATATCATCAATGAATGTGGAAATTTACATGTTCTCTTCAGGCAGCCATCTTTATAAATCTCATTGGAACGGCACCAAACAAAAGTTCCAGCATCATCACCTTACCCAATGCAGATTCGAGATTCATCACTGAATATGACTTTCATCCCGTCATCCACAGTCCACGATTGCTTTTCCTTAGCCCATTGGAACCTTGTTTTTTTCTGTTTAGGTGTTAATGATGGCTTTCGTTTAGCTTTTCTGTATGTAAATCCCATTTCCTTTAGGCGGTTTCTTACAGTTCAGTCACAGACGTTGACTCCAGTTTCCTCCCATTCGTTCCTCATTTGTTTTGTTGTGCATTTTCGATTTTTGAGACATATTGCAGGGTGATTCCATAATTTATTCCTCAGAATTGAGTGAGTCCATATTTTTTTCCCTCTGCTTGGTCTAAAAAGTAACCGTTACTGACTGCCACAATTATTTTTCCTGATTTCTTATAGTGTTTCTTAAAGCCAGAAAGTTGCCATTTGAAATGACTTTAGTTTTGTGTCATGTCTGTGATCTGCTTTTTTTCTACAAAATTATTCAAAACCTTATAAGTAAGAAGAAGAATTTTAAATTCTATTCTAGAATTAACAGGAAGCCAATGAAGAGAGGCCAATATGGGTGAGATATGCTCTCTCCTTCTAGTCCCCGTCAGTACTCTAGCTGCAGCATTTTGAATTAACTGAAGGCTTTTCAGGGAACTTTTAGGACAACCTGATAATAATGAATTACAATAGTCCAGCCTAGAGGAAATAAATGCATGAATTAGTTGTTCAGCATCACTCTGAGACAAGACCTTTCTAATTTTAGAGATATTGCGCAAATGCAAAAAAGCAGTCCTACATATTTGTTTAATATGCGCATTGAATGACATATCCTGATCAAAAATGACTCCAAGATTTCTCACAGTATTACTAGAGGTCAGGGTAATGCCATCCAGAGTAAGGATCTGGTTAGACACCATGTTTCTAAGATTTGTGGGGCCAAGTACAATAACTTCAGTTTTATCTGAGTTTAAAAGCAGGAAATTAGAGGTCATCCATGTCTTTATGTCTGTAAGACAATCCTGCAGTTTAGCTAATTGGTGTATGTCCTCTGGCTTCATGGATAGATAAAGCTGGGTATCATCTGCGTAACAATGAAAATTTAAGCAATGCTGTCTAATAATACTGCCTAAGGGAAGCATGTACAACCCCTGGCAAAAATGATGGAATCACCGGCCTCGGAAGATGTTCATTCAGTTGTTTAATTTTGTAGAAAAAAAGCAGATCACAGACATGACACAAAACTAAAGTCATTTCAAATGGCAACTTTCTGGCTTTAAGAAACACTATAAGAAATCAAGAAAAAAAGATTGTGGCAGTCAGTAATGGTTACTTTTTTAGACCAAGCAGAGGAAAAAAATATGGACTCACTCAATTCTGAGGAATAAATTATGGAATCACCCTGTAAATTTTCATCCCCAAAACTAACACCTGCATCAAATCACATCTGCTTGTTAGTCTGCATCTAAAAAGGAGTGATCACACCTTGGAGAGCTGTTGCACCAAGTGGACTGACATGAATCATGGCTCCAACACGAGAGATGTCAATTGAAACAAAGGAGAGGATTATCAAACTCTTAAAAGAGGGTAAATCATCACGCAATGTTGCAAAAGATGTTGATTGTTCACAGTCAGCTGTGACTAAACTCTGGACCAAATACAAACAACATGGGAAGGTTGTTAAAGGCAAACATACTGGTAGACCAAGGAAGACATCAAAGCGTCAAGACAGAAAGCTTAAAGCAATATGTCTCAAAAATCGAAAATGCACAACAAAACAAATGAGGAACGAATGGGAGGAAACTGGAGTCAACGTCTGTGACCGAACTGTAAGAAACCGCCTAAAGGAAATGGGATTTACATACAGAAAAGCTAAATGAAAGCCATCATTAACACCTAAACAGAAAAAAACAAGGTTACAATGGGCTAAAGAAAAGCAATCGTGGACTGTGGATGACTGGATGAAAGTCATATTCAATGATGAATCTCGAATCTGCATTGGGCAAGGTGATGATGCTGGAACTTTTGTTTGGTGCCATTCCAATGAGATTTATAAAGAGGACTGCCTGAAGAGAACATGTAAATTTCCACAGTCATTGATGATATGGGGCTGCATGTCAGGTAAAGGCACTGGGGAGATGGCTGTCATTACATCATCAATAAATGCACAAGTTTACGTTGATATTTTGGACACTTTTCTGATGTTTGAGGATGATATCATTTTTCAAGAAGATAATGCATCTTGCCATAGAGCAAAAACTGTGAAAACATTCCTTGCAAAAAGACACACAGGGTCAATTTCATGACATAGGGTCAATGTCAACGAGCAGATGTAATTTGATGCAGGTGTTAGTTTTGGGGATGGAAATTTACAGGGTGATTCCATAATTTATTCCTCAGAATTGAGTGAGTCCATATTTTTTTCCTCTGCTTGGTCTAAAAAAGTAACCGTTACTGACTGCCACAATCTTTTTTTCTTGATTTCTTATAGTGTTTCTTAAAGCCAGAAAGTTGCCATTTGAAATGACTTTAGTTTTGTGTCATGTCTGTGATCTGCTTTTTTTCTACAAAATTAATTAACAGAATGAACATCCTCCGAGGCCAGTGATTCCATAATTTTTGCCAGGGGTTGTATAACGTGAATAAAATTGGTCCTAGCACAGAACCTTGTGGAACTCCATAATTAACCTTAGTCTGTGAAGAAGATTCCCCATTTACATGAACAAATTGTAATCTATTAGATAAATATGATTCAAACCACCGCAGCGCAGTGCCTTTAATACCTATGGCATGCTCTAATCTCTGTAATAAAATTTTATGGTCAACAGTATCAAAAGCAGCACTGAGGTCTAACAGAACAAGCACAGAGATGAGTCCACTGTCCGAGGCCATAAGAAGATCATTTGTAACCTTCACTAATGCTGTTTCTGTACTATGATGAATTCTAAAACCTGACTGAAACTCTTCAAATAGACCATTCCTCTGCAGATGATCAGTTAGCTGTTTTACAACTACCCTTTCAAGAATTTTTGAGAGAAAAGGAAGGTTGGAGATTGGCCTATAATTAGCTAAGATAGCTGGGTCAAGTGATGGCTTTTTAAGTAATGGTTTAATTACTGCCACCTTAAAAGCCTGTGGTACATAGCCAACTAATAAAGATAGATTGATCATATTTAAGATCGAAGCATTAATTAATGGTAGGGCTTCCTTGAGCAGCCTGGTAGGAATGGGGTCTAATAGACATGTTGATGGTTTGGAGGAAGTAACTAATGAAAATAACTCAGACAGAACAATTGGAGATAAAGAGTCTAACCAAATACCGGCATCACTGAAAGCAGCCAAAGATAAAGATATGTCTTTGGGATGGTTATGAGTAATTTTTTCACTAATAGTTAAAATTTTATTAGCAAAGAAAGTCATGAAGTCATTACTAGTTAAAGTTAATGGAATACTCGGCTCAATAGAGCTCTGACTCTTTGTCAGCCTGGCTACAGTGCTGAAAAGAAACCTGGGGTTGTTCTTATTTTCTTCAATTAGTGATGAGTAGTAAGATGTCCTAGCTTTACGGAGAGCTTTTTTATAGAGCAACAGACTCTTTTTCCAGGCTAAGTGAAGATCTTCTAAATTAGTGAGATGCCATTTCCTCTCCAACTTACAGGTTATCTGCTTTAAGCTGCGAGTTTGTGAGTTATACCACGGAGTCAGGCACTTCTGATTTAAGGCTCTCTTTTTCAGAGGAGCTACAGCATCCAAAGTTGTCCTCAATGAGGATGTAAAACTATTGACGAGATAATCTATCTCACTCACAGAGTTTAGGTAGCTACTCTGCCCTGTGTTAGTATATGGCATTGGAGAACATAAAGAAGGAATCATATCCTTAAACCTAGTTACAGCGCTTTCTGAAAGACTTCTACTGTAATGAAACTTATTCCCCACTGATGGGTAGTCCATTAAAGTAAATGTAAATGTTATTAAGAAATGATCAGACAGAAGGGGGTTTTCAGGGAATACTGTTAAGTCTTCAATTTCCATACCATAAGTCAGAACAAGATCTAAGGTATGATTAAAGTGGTGGGTGGACTCATTTACATTTTGAGCAAAGCCAATCGAGTCTAACAATAGATTAAATGCAGTGTTGAGGCTGTCATTCTCAGCATCTGTGTGGATGTTAAAATCGCCCACTATAATTATCTTATCTGAGCTAAGCACTAAGTCAGACAAAAGGTCCGAAAATTCACAGAGAAACTCATAGTAACGACCAGGTGGACGATAGATAATAACAAATAAAACTGTTTTTTGGGACTTCCAATTTGGATGGACAAGACTAAGAGTAAAGCTTTCAAATGAATTAAAGCTCTGTCTGGGTTTTTGATTAATTAATAAGCTATAAGAGTCAGAGCTCTATTGAGCCGAGTATTCCTTTAACTTTAACTAGTAATGACTTCATGACTTTCTTTGCTAATAAAATTTTAACTATTAGAGAAAAAATTACTCATAACCATCCCAAAGACATACCGTTATCTTTGGCTGCTTTCAGTGATGCCGGTATTTGGTTAGACTCTTTCTCTCCGATTGTTCTGTCTGAGTTATTTTCATTAGTTACTTCCTCCAAACCATCAACATGTCTATTAGACCCCATTCCTACCAGACTGCTCAAGGAAGCCCTACCATTAATTAATGCGTCGATCTTAAATATGATCAATCTATCTTTATTAGTTGGCTTTCATAGTACAGAAACAGCATTAGTGAAGGTTACAAATGATCTTCTTATGGCCTCAGACAGTGGACTCATCTCTGTGCTTGTTCTGTTAGACCTCAGTGCTGCTTTTGATACTGTTGACCATAAAATTTTATTACAGAGATTAGAGCACGCCATAGGTATTAAAGGCACTGCACTGCGGTGGTTTGAATCATATTTATCTAATAGATTACAATTTGTTCATGTAAATGGGGAATCTTCTTCACAGACTAAAGTTAATTATGGAGTTCCACAAGGTTCTGTGCTAGGACCAGTTTTATTCACTTTATACATGCTTCCCTTAGGCAGTATTATTAGACAGCATTGCTTAAATTTTCATTGTTACGCAGATGATACCCAGCTTTATCTATCCATGAAGCCAGATGACACACACCAATTAGCTAAACTCCAGGATTGTCTTACAGACATAAAGACATGGATGACCTCTAATTTCTTGCTTTTAAACTCAGATAAAACTGAAGTTATTGTACTTGGCCCCACAAATCTTAGAAACATGGTGTCTAACCAGATCCTTACTCTGGATGGCATTACCCTGACCTCTAGTAATACTGTGAGAAATTGGAGTCATTTTTGATCAGGATATGTCATTCAATGCGCATATTAAACAAATATGTAGGACTGCTTTTTTGCTTTTGCGCAATATCTCTAAAATTAGAAAGGTCTTGTCTCAGAGTGATGCTGAAAAACTAATTCATGCATTTATTTCCTCTATGCTGGACTATTGTAATTCATTATTATCAGGTTGTCCTAAAAGTTCCCTGAAAAGCCTTCAGTTAATTCAAAATGCTGCAGCTAGAGTACTGACAGGGACTAGAAGGAGAGAGCATATCTCACCCATATTGGCCTCTCTTCATTGGCTTCCTGTTAATTCTAGAATAGAATTTAAAATTATTCTTCTTACTTATAAGGTTTTGAATAATCAGGTCCCATCTTATCTTAGGGAGCTCATAGTACCATATCACCCCAATAGAGCGCTTCGCTCTCAGACTGCAGGCTTACTTGTAGTTCCTAGGGTTTGTAAGAGTAGAATGGGAGGCAGAGCCTTCAGCTTTCAGGCTCCTCTCCTCTGGAACCAGCTCCCAATTCGGATCAGGGAGACAGACACCCTCTCTACTTTTAAGATCAGGCCTAAAACGTTCCTTTTTGCTAAAGCTTATAGTTAGGGCTGGATCAGGTGACCCTGAACCATCCCTTAGTTATGCTGCTATAGACTTAGACTGCTGGGGGGTTCCCATGATGCACTGAGTGTTTCTTTCTCTTTTTGCTCTGTATATACCACTCTGCATTTAATCATTAGTGATTGATCTCTGCTCCCCTCCACAGCATGTCTTTTTCCTGGTTCTCTCCCTCAGCCCCATCCAGTCCCAGCAGAAGACTGCCCCTCCCTGAGCCTGGTTCTGCTGGAGGTTTCTTCCTGTTAAAAGGGAGTTTTTCCTTCCCACTGTCGCCAAGTGCTTGCTCACAGGGGGTCGTTTTGACCGTTGAGGTTTTTCCATAATTATTGTATGGCTTTGCCTTACAATATAAAGTGCCTTCGGGCAACTGTTTGTTGTGATTTGGTGCTATATAAATAAAATTGATTTGATTTGATTTATTAATGATAGTTGACAGTAATTAGAGGTCAGAGTAGGGTCTTTTTCTGGTTCCAATATAAGTTTTATTGCTGCAGCATTCATATGAGTGGGAATTTGACCTTTAGTCCAAATTTCTGAAACAGTCCTAAAGAATAGTGGAGCCAGTGTCTGCCAAAAATGTTTCAGGAATTCAGGAGGAAAGCCACCTGGACCCGGAACCCTGCCATTAGGCATTTAATCAAAGCTGCATGTAGTTCTATGATAGTTACAGGAGTGTCTAATGATTCAGTGTGCTCTTTAGATAGTTGAGGCAGGTTTAGATTATCAAGGAATGACTGGATAGCTACTGGATTAGGTGCATTCTCTGATTAATATAGATTACTATAATAGTTCTTAAATATCTGATTAATTTCCTGTGGTTACTGTGTGTAGTTTCCAGCTTGATCCCGGATAGATGTTATCCTTGATTATTCCTTATTGCATTGTAGTTGATTTGCCAGAAATGTACATGATTTATTATTATGTTTGAAATTATTATATCTAAGTCGTTGAATGAGGAACTCCGTTTTTTCTGTATAATGTTGTCAAGCTGGAATTTTGCATTATTTAATTCTGACAGATTGATCACTTGCGTCTGCCGCATATTTGTTTGTTAAATGTTTAATTTTTTCTTCAAGATCATTTTCTAATTTATGCTCCATTTTCTTTTTATAAGAGGAATATGAAATAATTTTCCCTCTAAATACTGCTTTTCCTGTTTCCCAAAGCAAAGAAGGAGAAACACTCGGAGAGTCAAGTCTGCCCACTCTCTTATGATTTTATCAAATTCATAGTGTTGTGTGGGCCGCCAGAAGAGGAGGTACTGCTGGCCCACCACCAGAGGGCGCCCTGCCTGAAGTGCGGGCTTCAGGCACGAGAGGGCGCTGCCGCCACGGACACAGCCGGGAGTGACAGCTGTTACTCATTACTTCCTGACAGCTGTCACTCATTCTTCATCATCTCACTCCATAAAACCCAGACGTCATCTCCACTTCATCGCCGAGATATCATACTTCATTGGAGGTAATATCCTCAGCCGTTTTGTGTTACAATATTATTTGTATATTGTGAGTGTTTGCAGGAGTACCGGTACCTCTGTCGGTGGAAGCTGAGAGAGCGCTAGAAGGCACTCTTTTCCCCTGAGGAATCACTACAGTACTCTGCAAGTTATAGAGTGAGAGGTGGAGGTGGCATTCCCACCGTTATTGTTACTGGGTGTGCACACACCTACACTTGACTGTCTTTGTTCTCGCCAGCAGTACCAGATCCGACAGTCGGGGACGGTGATCACCTGGGAATTTGGGACTTGGAGGCTCCAGTATTCACCAGGTTCGGTGGTGGCGGAAATCGTGTGGTTCTGGCTCTTCTCAGGACAGACGTCTTCTATCCTCGAGCCTGCCCACACGTCACCTTTGTGATTTGACTGTAATTATATTCTGAGATTGTCTGTATTTCATTGTGCACATTTCACAACATTAAATTGTTACTTTTTAGCTCATCTATTGACCGTTCATTTGCGCCCCCTGTTGTGGGTCCATGTCACTACACTTTCACAACAGGATATCTCGGCCAGCGTCATGGACTCCGAGGGGCGTCACCCGGCTGTTGAACGACCAATGGGAGAGCAGGGAGCGCAGGCGTCTGTAGAAGGCGTGATTGGTGAGCTACAGCACATTCTCACCGCCTTTATGGCTCGGTTGGATCAAATGACCGAGCAAAACATCCTCCTGAACCGCAGGGTGGAGGCTCTCTCCGCGCAGATGGCGGCGAGTGCTCAGGGTGCTGCTGCAGCTCCTCCTCCTGCCGACCCTGTGCAGGATATGAACGTTCCAGTGGTGGTTCAACAACCCCTCCCACCATCCCCTGAAGCATACATAAGCCCTCCTGAGCCGTACGGAGGTTGTGTGGAGACATGCGCGGACTTTCTCATGCAGTGTTCGCTCGTCTTCGCACAACGTCCCATCATGTACGCGTCAGATGCTAGTAAAATAGCTTATGTGATTGCTCTGCTTCGGGGTAAGGCACGCGCCTGGGCTACGGCGCTCTGGGAACAGAACTCACGGTTGTTATCAGCATACACTGGGTTTGTGGGGGAGTTCAGAACAGTGTTCGATCACCCTAACAGAGGAGAGACAGCTTCAACAATGCTGCTGTCAATGCGACAGGGGCGCTGATGTGCAGCCGAATTTGCAGTCGACTTCCACATCGCGGCTGCGAGGTCCGGCTGGAATGACGTTGCGCTCCGCGCCGCCTTCATAAACGGACTGTCATTGGTCCTGAAGGAGCATCTGGTTGCTAAGGAGGAACCGCGGGATTTAGATGGGCTTATCGATCTCGTTATACGGTTAGACAATCGGTTGGAGGAACGCCGTCGGGAGCGAGGCAAAGGACGTGGCCAGATACGCGCCGCCCCTCTCCCTTCCGGTTTCGAAAAGGGGCCGCCCTCCCCACGCTCCACAGCCGCAGCGCTCTGTGGGGCAACAGCTCCCCCTGCTGACGTTGTTAGGGAAACGCACAGGGCCAAAATGAGGAGGCTGATCCGCGGGGAGTGTTTTCTCTGCAGCTCAAAAGAGCACACACAGAAAAACTGCCCCAAACGGCCACAACAACAACCGCCCTCAGAGACTGGGCTAAGGGGGGGTCAAAACATTCACGTGAGACACACACAGATTGCCACACGACTCCCAGTTACAATCCTGAGCGGGGATTTAACCCTTCAAGCCCCAGCACTGGTGGACACGGGGTCAGAAGGGAATTTGCTAGACAGCAGATGGGCAAGGGAGGTAGGGCTCCCTCTGGTGGCGCTTCCTTCGCCATTGCAGGTTCGGGCACTAGATGGCACCCTCCTCCCTTTAATCACACACAAGACACAACCAGTAACTCTGGTGGTGTCTGGAAACCATCGGGAGGAGATTGAGTTTTTTGTAACTCCTTCTACCTCCCGCGTGATTTTGGGCTTCCCATGGATGTTGAAGCACAATCCCCGGATTGATTGGCCGTCTGGGGTGGTGGTTCAGTGGAGCGAAACCTGCCATCGGGTGTGTTTAGGATCCTCGGTTCCTCCCGGTTTACAGGCTAAGGAGGAGGTCAAAGTCCCTCCCAATCTGACGGCAGTGCCGGTTGAGTACCACGATCTTGCTGACGTCTTCAGCAAGGATCTGGCACTCACCCTTCCCCCGCACCGTCCGTACGATTGTGCCATTGATTTGGTTCCAGGCACTGAGTTCCCGTCCAGCAGGCTGTACAACCTCTCACGACCTGAGCGCGAATCAATGGAGACCTACATCCGGGACTCATTAGCTGCCGGGCTGATCCCGAACTCCACCTCCCCGATGGGGGCAGGTTTCTTTTTTTGTGGGCAAGAAAGATGGCGGACTCCGTCCATGCATTGATTACAGGGGGCTGAATGAGATTACGGTTCGCAATCGATACCCGTTGCCATTGTTGGATTCCGTGTTCACCCCCCCTGCATGGAGCCAAAATCTTTACTAAGCTGGATCTTAGAAATGCGTATCACCTGGTTCGGATCCGGAAGGGAGACGAATAGAAGACGGCATTTAACACCCCGTTAGGTCACTTTGAGTACCTGGTCATGCCGTTCGGCCTCACCAACGCCCCCGCGACGTTCCAAGCCTTGGTTAACGACGTCTTGCGGGACTTCCTGCACCGATTCATCTTCGTATATCTGGACGATATTCTCATCTTTTCTCCAGATCCTGAGACCCATGTCCAGCATGTACGTCAGGTCCTGCAGCGGTTGTTAGAGAACCGATTGTTTGTGAAAGGCGAGAAGTGTGAGTTTCACCGCACGTCTTTGTCCTTCCTGGGGTTTATCATCTCCTCTAACTCCGTCGCCCCTGATCCGGCCAAGGTTGCGGCGGTGAGAGATTGGCCCCAACCAACAAGCCGTAGGAAGCTGCAACAGTTCCTCGGCTTTGCTAATTTCTATAGGAGGTTCATTAAGGGCTACAGTCAGGTAGTTAGCCCCCTGACAGCCCTGACCTCTCCAAAAGTCCCCTTCACCTGGTCGGATCGGTGCGAAGCCGCGTTCAAGGAGTTGAAACGACGGTTCTCTACTGCGCCAGTTTTGGTGCAGCCCGACCCTAGCCACCAGTTCGTGGTTGAAGTGGACGCCTCTGACTCAGGGATAGGAGCCGTGCTGTCCCAGAGCGGAGAGACCGATAAGGTTCTTCACCCGTGTGCCTACTTTTCACGCAGGTTGACCCCGGCTGAACGGAACTATGACGTCTGCAATCGAGAACTCCTTGTGGTGAAAGAGGCTCTTGAGGAGTGGAGACACCTGTTGGAGGGAGCGTCTGTGCCGTTCACGGTTTTCACTGACCATCGGAACCTGGAGTATATCAGGACCGTCAAGCGGCTGAACCCCAGGCAAGCCCGCTGGTCACTGTTCTTCGGGCGTTTTGACTTCCGGATCACCTATCACCCCGGGACCAAGAACCAGAGGTCGGATGCCTTGTCCCGGGTACACGAAGAGGAGGTCAAAACTGCACTGTCGGATCCACCGGAGCCCATCCTGCCGGAGTCCACTATCGTGGCCACCCTCACCTGGGACATGGAGAAGATCGTCCGGGAGGCCCTGGCACGGAGCCCGGACCCAGGAACAGGTCCGAAGAACCGTTTGTACGTCCCACCAGAGGCCAGAGCTGCAGTCTTGGACTTCTGTCACGGTTCCAAGCTCTCCTGTCATCCAGGGGTGCGAAGGACCGTGGCAGTTGTCCGGCAGCGCTTCTGGTGGGCGTCTATGGAGGCCGACGTCCGGGAGTATATCCAGGCCTGCACCACCTGTGCCAGGGGCAAGGTAGACCATAAAAGGTCCCAAGGACTTCTCCAGCCGCTACCGGTGCCTCATCGCCCCTGGTCCCACATCGGCCTGGATTTCGTCACGGGCCTCCCGCCGTCCCAGGGCAACACCACCATCTTCACGATAGTGGACCGATTCTCCAAGGCGGCCCACTTCGTGGCCCTCCCGAAGCTCCCAACAGCCCAGGAGACAGCAGACCTCCTGGTCCACCACGTCGTCCGTCTGCATGGGATACCCACCGACATCGTCTCTGATCGTGGTCCCCAGTTCTCCTCACACGTCTGGAGGAGCTTCTGCAGGGAACTGGGGGCCACCGTGAGCCTCTCGTCCGGGTACCATCCACAGACGAACGGACAGGCAGAGCGGGCCAACCAGGAACTGGAACAGACCCTCCGCTGCGTAACATCCGCGCACCCGACGGCCTGGAGTAACCATCTGGCCTGGATCGAGTATGCGCATAACAGCCAGGTGTCTTCTGCCACCGGCCTCTCCCCATTTGAGGTGTGTTTGGGGTACCAGCCCCCATTATTTCCCGTGGTGGAGGGAGAGGTCGGTGTGCCCTCGGTCCGGGCCCATCTTCGGAGGTGCCGTCGGGTGTGGCGCACCGCCCGTTCTGCCTTGTTGAAAGCCCGGACGAGGGCCAAGACCCATGCAGACCGCCGGTGGTCCCCGGCCCCTGCATACCAGCCCGGGCAGGAGGTGTGGTTGTCAACGAAGAACATCCCCCTGCAAGTACAGTCTCCTAAACTAATGGACAGGTTCATCGGACCCTTCCGTATCCTCAAGGTCTTCAGCCCTGCCGCAGTGAAGCGGATCCACCCGGTCTTCCACGTTTCCAGGATCAAACCTCACCACACCTCACCCCTCTGTGCTCCCGGTCCGGCGCCGCCTCCTGCCCGGATCATTGACGGGGAGCCGGCTTGGACAGTGCGCCGGCTCCTGGACGTCCGTCGAATGGGCCAGGGGTTCCAATATCTGGTGGACTGGGAGGGGTATGGACCCGAAGAACGCTCCTGGGTGAAGAGGAGCTTCATCCTGGATCCGGCCCTCCTGGCCGACTTCTACCGCCGACACCCCGATAAACCTGGTCGGGCGCCAGGAGGCGCCCATTGAGGGGGGGGGTCCTGTTGTGTGGGCCGCCAGAAGAGGAGGTACTGCTGGCCCACCACCAGAGGGCACCCTGCCTGAAGTGCGGTCTTCAGGCACGAGAGGGCGCTGCCGCCACGGACACAGCCGGGAGTGACAGCTGTTACTCATTACTTCCTGACAGCTGTCACTCATTCTTCATCATCTCACTCCATAAAACCCAGACGTCATCTCCACCTCATCGCTGAGATATCATACTTCATTGGAGGTAATATCCTCAGCCGTTTTGTGTTACAATATTATTTGTATATTGTGAGTGTTTGCAGGAGTACCGGTACCTCTGTCGGTGGAAGCTGAGAGAGCGCTAGAAGGCACTCTTTTCCCCTGAGGAATCACTACAGTACTCTGCAAGTTATAGAGTGAGAGGTGGAGGTGGCATTCCCACCGTTATTGTTACTGGGTGTGCACACACCTACACTTGACTGTCTTTGTTCTCGCCAGCAGTACCAGATCCGACAGTCGGGGACGGTGATCACCTGGGAATTCGGGACTTGGCGGCTCCAGTATTCACCAGGTTCGGTGGTGGCGGAAATCGTGTGGTTCCGGCTCTTCTCAGGACAGACGTCTTCTATCCTCGAGCCTGCCCACACGACACCTTTGTGATTTGACTGTAATTATATTCTGAGATTGTCTGTATTTCGTTGTGCACATTTCACAACATTAAATTGTTACTTTTTGGCTCATCTATTGACCGTTCATTTGCGCCCCCTGTTGTGGGTCCATGTCACTACACTTTCACAACACATAGTCCTTTAAAAGTGAGGTACTAAAGCGCCATGAATGAGACGGTTTAATAGTGGATTCTACTTGTACGGAAAGTGACCCAGGAGCATGATTGCTGATAGTGATGGAATGAATTTTAGAATTAATTTTGGGAGTTATAGAATTACTAGAGAGGAACAAGTCAATTCTACGTAGAATGAGACTGATATACAGGAGAGAAAAATGTGTATTCCTTTGTCAATGTATTTTTGATTCCCAACTATCTACCAAATCAAAGTCATCCATATACTCCTTTATAGTTTTGACAGACTGAGAAAGCCTTACAGATGTTGGAGCACTGGAATGATCTAAAGACGGGTTTAAAGCAACATTAAAGTCCCCTCCAATGATGACTGCCGAATTGGCCATTAAATTAGAAATTTGTGAAAACAATGTATGAAAAAAGGTTGGGTCATCATTATTGGGAGCATATAAATTAACAATTGTAAATATTTCACCCGAAATAGTTGCCTGGGTTATTATATACCGACCTTCAGGATTCGTCACAGAGTTATTAAGAATGAATGGAACTCTTCTATGAACTAATATACTTACTCCTCTCTGTCTGCTGTTATAAGAAGATGAAAAACGTTGACTAAATATTAGGCTGGTCAGTATATTTTCCTCTGTTTTAGATAGATGTGTTTCTTGTAGAAGACAAATATCTGCATTTCATTTTGCAATGTGATTCATGATTTTTACCTTCTTTGCCTGTGAGCAAATGCCACGTACATTCCATGATACCAGTTTTAGAGGATGCATATTAAAGAAAAAAAGAATTCTGATACTGCATATTGAAAAGGCTCTCCAAAAAGACAAACAGACACAAGTACGACATGCATAAAACATAAATTACACCTGTGCATATTGAGTGAGTGTAGCGAGTGTAAACAAGTTAAAGTGGGAGCGTTTTTAAATTATCCATCTTCTTAAGACTGCGGAGATCCTCAGAAGAGCCACGGGGTTGTGAATGGATTCCGATACAGCTGACCATCTACAGTTTATCTACTACCAAGTATGCACGTTGATTATTCTGCCTGTGCTGTTTCATGATTGGGTAAAGAATCTGCAGTCGTTCAAAGAAGTGAAGTCTGTGTCGCCTAAAGAACTACCTGAGGAACAGCAGTAGGCACAGACAAACCAGTGACCCTGTGTCACTCCTGGCAATTAACCCTCAGAGAACATGGCCTCTGGACAGCAACCAAATCACTGATGCTTTTGCTCTTAACCACAACAACAGGCGCATTGTGCTGTTATGAAGACATCAATGATAGGTGAAAGAATTTCTCTCTGCCTGCTTTTGGCATTTTTCCTTGAGGCTATAGGATACATGTGTAGGTCTGTGGATATTTGTATTGTACAGAAGCCTAGATTTGTGTGTGTGATTTTGGTCATTCTGTATGTCATTAGTGACTGTCGCAGGTCAGAATGTGGCTATGTGTAGCAGAGAGTCGTCGTGACACATGAGCCCATAACTCTGTCAAAAATGCCAAGCTCCACAATAGCACCTGCAGAAAAAGTCTCTGGAGACTGTCAGCACCTGTGTGGGCACAGACAACCCCTGGTTCCTTACCGTATTGCGCTCTGGGCTGGCCGCAGTTCTGTGCACAACTCCAGTAACAGCAGTCTTGGTAATCAAAATTGGTTGATGAGCCAATTATCGTCACTTGCAAGTAAATCCTCGTGTTCCCTGAATACACGCTCACATCAGATTGCACCTTTTGCAAGGTCCTCTAACAATACTAATGCAGCCACTGTTAGTGCCATTTTACGCATCACTTTGTGCATGCTTTTATATCCATCCATATAACTGTAAACACGTGGGTGTGTTAATCGATCATCACTGTGTCGCTGATGTGCACATTGATGACTTCTTGCTTTCACACTATTAATGGTTCCCAGCATCACCTTTACAAGTCCACAGTGGAACAATAGTAACTCATAGTAACGACCAGGTGGACGATAGATAATAACAAATAAAACTGTTTTTTGGGACTTCCAATTTGGATGGACAAGACTAAGAGTAAAGCTTTCAAATGAATTAAAGCTCTGTCTGGGTTTTTGATTAATTAATAAGCTATAAGAGTCAGAGCTCTATTGAGCCGAGTATTCCTTTAACTTTAACTAGTAATGACTTCATGACTTTCTTTGCTAATAAAATTTTAACTATTAGAGAAAAAATTACTCATAACCATCCCAAAGACATACCGTTATCTTTGGCTGCTTTCAGTGATGCCGGTATTTGGTTAGACTCTTTCTCTCCGATTGTTCTGTCTGAGTTATTTTCATTAGTTACTTCCTCCAAACCATCAACATGTCTATTAGACCCCATTCCTACCAGACTGCTCAAGGAAGCCCTACCATTAATTAATGCGTCGATCTTAAATATGATCAATCTATCTTTATTAGTTGGCTTTCATAGTACAGAAACAGCATTAGTGAAGGTTACAAATGATCTTCTTATGGCCTCAGACAGTGGACTCATCTCTGTGCTTGTTCTGTTAGACCTCAGTGCTGCTTTTGATACTGTTGACCATAAAATTTTATTACAGAGATTAGAGCACGCCATAGGTATTAAAGGCACTGCACTGCGGTGGTTTGAATCATATTTATCTAATAGATTACAATTTGTTCATGTAAATGGGGAATCTTCTTCACAGACTAAAGTTAATTATGGAGTTCCACAAGGTTCTGTGCTAGGACCAGTTTTATTCACTTTATACATGCTTCCCTTAGGCAGTATTATTAGACAGCATTGCTTAAATTTTCATTGTTACGCAGATGATACCCAGCTTTATCTATCCATGAAGCCAGATGACACACACCAATTAGCTAAACTCCAGGATTGTCTTACAGACATAAAGACATGGATGACCTCTAATTTCTTGCTTTTAAACTCAGATAAAACTGAAGTTATTGTACTTGGCCCCACAAATCTTAGAAACATGGTGTCTAACCAGATCCTTACTCTGGATGGCATTACCCTGACCTCTAGTAATACTGTGAGAAATTGGAGTCATTTTTGATCAGGATATGTCATTCAATGCGCATATTAAACAAATATGTAGGACTGCTTTTTTGCTTTTGCGCAATATCTCTAAAATTAGAAAGGTCTTGTCTCAGAGTGATGCTGAAAAACTAATTCATGCATTTATTTCCTCTATGCTGGACTATTGTAATTCATTATTATCAGGTTGTCCTAAAAGTTCCCTGAAAAGCCTTCAGTTAATTCAAAATGCTGCAGCTAGAGTACTGACAGGGACTAGAAGGAGAGAGCATATCTCACCCATATTGGCCTCTCTTCATTGGCTTCCTGTTAATTCTAGAATAGAATTTAAAATTATTCTTCTTACTTATAAGGTTTTGAATAATCAGGTCCCATCTTATCTTAGGGAGCTCATAGTACCATATCACCCCAATAGAGCGCTTCGCTCTCAGACTGCAGGCTTACTTGTAGTTCCTAGGGTTTGTAAGAGTAGAATGGGAGGCAGAGCCTTCAGCTTTCAGGCTCCTCTCCTCTGGAACCAGCTCCCAATTCGGATCAGGGAGACAGACACCCTCTCTACTTTTAAGATCAGGCCTAAAACGTTCCTTTTTGCTAAAGCTTATAGTTAGGGCTGGATCAGGTGACCCTGAACCATCCCTTAGTTATGCTGCTATAGACTTAGACTGCTGGGGGGTTCCCATGATGCACTGAGTGTTTCTTTCTCTTTTTGCTCTGTATATACCACTCTGCATTTAATCATTAGTGATTGATCTCTGCTCCCCTCCACAGCATGTCTTTTTCCTGGTTCTCTCCCTCAGCCCCATCCAGTCCCAGCAGAAGACTGCCCCTCCCTGAGCCTGGTTCTGCTGGAGGTTTCTTCCTGTTAAAAGGGAGTTTTTCCTTCCCACTGTCGCCAAGTGCTTGCTCACAGGGGGTCGTTTTGACCGTTGAGGTTTTTCCATAATTATTGTATGGCTTTGCCTTACAATATAAAGTGCCTTCGGGCAACTGTTTGTTGTGATTTGGTGCTATATAAATAAAATTGATTTGATTTGATTTATTAATGATAGTTGACAGTAATTAGAGGTCAGAGTAGGGTCTTTTTCTGGTTCCAATATAAGTTTTATTGCTGCAGCATTCATATGAGTGGGAATTTGACCTTTAGTCCAAATTTCTGAAACAGTCCTAAAGAATAGTGGAGCCAGTGTCTGCCAAAAATGTTTCAGGAATTCAGGAGGAAAGCCACCTGGACCCGGAACCCTGCCATTAGGCATTTAATCAAAGCTGCATGTAGTTCTATGATAGTTACAGGAGTGTCTAATGATTCAGTGTGCTCTTTAGATAGTTGAGGCAGGTTTAGATTATCAAGGAATGACTGGATAGCTACTGGATTAGGTGCATTCTCTGATTAATATAGATTACTATAATAGTTCTTAAATATCTGATTAATTTCCTGTGGTTACTGTGTGTAGTTTCCAGCTTGATCCCGGATAGATGTTATCCTTGATTATTCCTTATTGCATTGTAGTTGATTTGCCAGAAATGTACATGATTTATTATTATGTTTGAAATTATTATATCTAAGTCGTTGAATGAGGAACTCCGTTTTTTTCTGTATAATGTTGTCAAGCTGGAATTTTGCATTATTTAATTCTGACAGATTGATCACTTGCGTCTGCCGCATATTTGTTTGTTAAATGTTTAATTTTTTCTTCAAGATCATTTTCTAATTTATGCTCCATTTTCTTTTTATAAGAGGAATATGAAATAATTTTCCCTCTAAATACTGCTTTTCCTGTTTCCCAAAGCAAAGAAGGAGAAACACTCGGAGAGTCAAGTCTGCCCACTCTCTTATGATTTTATCAAATTCATAGTGTTGTGTGGGCCGCCAGAAGAGGAGGTACTGCTGGCCCACCACCAGAGGGCGCCCTGCCTGAAGTGCGGGCTTCAGGCACGAGAGGGCGCTGCCGCCACGGACACAGCCGGGAGTGACAGCTGTTACTCATTACTTCCTGACAGCTGTCACTCATTCTTCATCATCTCACTCCATAAAACCCAGACGTCATCTCCACTTCATCGCCGAGATATCATACTTCATTGGAGGTAATATCCTCAGCCGTTTTGTGTTACAATATTATTTGTATATTGTGAGTGTTTGCAGGAGTACCGGTACCTCTGTCGGTGGAAGCTGAGAGAGCGCTAGAAGGCACTCTTTTCCCCTGAGGAATCACTACAGTACTCTGCAAGTTATAGAGTGAGAGGTGGAGGTGGCATTCCCACCGTTATTGTTACTGGGTGTGCACACACCTACACTTGACTGTCTTTGTTCTCGCCAGCAGTACCAGATCCGACAGTCGGGGACGGTGATCACCTGGGAATTTGGGACTTGGAGGCTCCAGTATTCACCAGGTTCGGTGGTGGCGGAAATCGTGTGGTTCTGGCTCTTCTCAGGACAGACGTCTTCTATCCTCGAGCCTGCCCACACGTCACCTTTGTGATTTGACTGTAATTATATTCTGAGATTGTCTGTATTTCATTGTGCACATTTCACAACATTAAATTGTTACTTTTTAGCTCATCTATTGACCGTTCATTTGCGCCCCCTGTTGTGGGTCCATGTCACTACACTTTCACAACAGGATATCTCGGCCAGCGTCATGGACTCCGAGGGGCGTCACCCGGCTGTTGAACGACCAATGGGAGAGCAGGGAGCGCAGGCGTCTGTAGAAGGCGTGATTGGTGAGCTACAGCACATTCTCACCGCCTTTATGGCTCGGTTGGATCAAATGACCGAGCAAAACATCCTCCTGAACCGCAGGGTGGAGGCTCTCTCCGCGCAGATGGCGGCGAGTGCTCAGGGTGCTGCTGCAGCTCCTCCTCCTGCCGACCCTGTGCAGGATATGAACGTTCCAGTGGTGGTTCAACAACCCCTCCCACCATCCCCTGAAGCATACATAAGCCCTCCTGAGCCGTACGGAGGTTGTGTGGAGACATGCGCGGACTTTCTCATGCAGTGTTCGCTCGTCTTCGCACAACGTCCCATCATGTACGCGTCAGATGCTAGTAAAATAGCTTATGTGATTGCTCTGCTTCGGGGTAAGGCACGCGCCTGGGCTACGGCGCTCTGGGAACAGAACTCACGGTTGTTATCAGCATACACTGGGTTTGTGGGGGAGTTCAGAACAGTGTTCGATCACCCTAACAGAGGAGAGACAGCTTCAACAATGCTGCTGTCAATGCGACAGGGGCGCTGATGTGCAGCCGAATTTGCAGTCGACTTCCACATCGCGGCTGCGAGGTCCGGCTGGAATGACGTTGCGCTCCGCGCCGCCTTCATAAACGGACTGTCATTGGTCCTGAAGGAGCATCTGGTTGCTAAGGAGGAACCGCGGGATTTAGATGGGCTTATCGATCTCGTTATACGGTTAGACAATCGGTTGGAGGAACGCCGTCGGGAGCGAGGCAAAGGACGTGGCCAGATACGCGCCGCCCCTCTCCCTTCCGGTTTCGAAAAGGGGCCGCCCTCCCCACGCTCCACAGCCGCAGCGCTCTGTGGGGCAACAGCTCCCCCTGCTGACGTTGTTAGGGAAACGCACAGGGCCAAAATGAGGAGGCTGATCCGCGGGGAGTGTTTTCTCTGCAGCTCAAAAGAGCACACACAGAAAAACTGCCCCAAACGGCCACAACAACAACCGCCCTCAGAGACTGGGCTAAGGGGGGGTCAAAACATTCACGTGAGACACACACAGATTGCCACACGACTCCCAGTTACAATCCTGAGCGGGGATTTAACCCTTCAAGCCCCAGCACTGGTGGACACGGGGTCAGAAGGGAATTTGCTAGACAGCAGATGGGCAAGGGAGGTAGGGCTCCCTCTGGTGGCGCTTCCTTCGCCATTGCAGGTTCGGGCACTAGATGGCACCCTCCTCCCTTTAATCACACACAAGACACAACCAGTAACTCTGGTGGTGTCTGGAAACCATCGGGAGGAGATTGAGTTTTTTGTAACTCCTTCTACCTCCCGCGTGATTTTGGGCTTCCCATGGATGTTGAAGCACAATCCCCGGATTGATTGGCCGTCTGGGGTGGTGGTTCAGTGGAGCGAAACCTGCCATCGGGTGTGTTTAGGATCCTCGGTTCCTCCCGGTTTACAGGCTAAGGAGGAGGTCAAAGTCCCTCCCAATCTGACGGCAGTGCCGGTTGAGTACCACGATCTTGCTGACGTCTTCAGCAAGGATCTGGCACTCACCCTTCCCCCGCACCGTCCGTACGATTGTGCCATTGATTTGGTTCCAGGCACTGAGTTCCCGTCCAGCAGGCTGTACAACCTCTCACGACCTGAGCGCGAATCAATGGAGACCTACATCCGGGACTCATTAGCTGCCGGGCTGATCCCGAACTCCACCTCCCCGATGGGGGCAGGTTTCTTTTTTTGTGGGCAAGAAAGATGGCGGACTCCGTCCATGCATTGATTACAGGGGGCTGAATGAGATTACGGTTCGCAATCGATACCCGTTGCCATTGTTGGATTCCGTGTTCACCCCCCCTGCATGGAGCCAAAATCTTTACTAAGCTGGATCTTAGAAATGCGTATCACCTGGTTCGGATCCGGAAGGGAGACGAATAGAAGACGGCATTTAACACCCCGTTAGGTCACTTTGAGTACCTGGTCATGCCGTTCGGCCTCACCAACGCCCCCGCGACGTTCCAAGCCTTGGTTAACGACGTCTTGCGGGACTTCCTGCACCGATTCATCTTCGTATATCTGGACGATATTCTCATCTTTTCTCCAGATCCTGAGACCCATGTCCAGCATGTACGTCAGGTCCTGCAGCGGTTGTTAGAGAACCGATTGTTTGTGAAAGGCGAGAAGTGTGAGTTTCACCGCACGTCTTTGTCCTTCCTGGGGTTTATCATCTCCTCTAACTCCGTCGCCCCTGATCCGGCCAAGGTTGCGGCGGTGAGAGATTGGCCCCAACCAACAAGCCGTAGGAAGCTGCAACAGTTCCTCGGCTTTGCTAATTTCTATAGGAGGTTCATTAAGGGCTACAGTCAGGTAGTTAGCCCCCTGACAGCCCTGACCTCTCCAAAAGTCCCCTTCACCTGGTCGGATCGGTGCGAAGCCGCGTTCAAGGAGTTGAAACGACGGTTCTCTACTGCGCCAGTTTTGGTGCAGCCCGACCCTAGCCACCAGTTCGTGGTTGAAGTGGACGCCTCTGACTCAGGGATAGGAGCCGTGCTGTCCCAGAGCGGAGAGACCGATAAGGTTCTTCACCCGTGTGCCTACTTTTCACGCAGGTTGACCCCGGCTGAACGGAACTATGACGTCTGCAATCGAGAACTCCTTGTGGTGAAAGAGGCTCTTGAGGAGTGGAGACACCTGTTGGAGGGAGCGTCTGTGCCGTTCACGGTTTTCACTGACCATCGGAACCTGGAGTATATCAGGACCGTCAAGCGGCTGAACCCCAGGCAAGCCCGCTGGTCACTGTTCTTCGGGCGTTTTGACTTCCGGATCACCTATCACCCCGGGACCAAGAACCAGAGGTCGGATGCCTTGTCCCGGGTACACGAAGAGGAGGTCAAAACTGCACTGTCGGATCCACCGGAGCCCATCCTGCCGGAGTCCACTATCGTGGCCACCCTCACCTGGGACATGGAGAAGATCGTCCGGGAGGCCCTGGCACGGAGCCCGGACCCAGGAACAGGTCCGAAGAACCGTTTGTACGTCCCACCAGAGGCCAGAGCTGCAGTCTTGGACTTCTGTCACGGTTCCAAGCTCTCCTGTCATCCAGGGGTGCGAAGGACCGTGGCAGTTGTCCGGCAGCGCTTCTGGTGGGCGTCTATGGAGGCCGACGTCCGGGAGTATATCCAGGCCTGCACCACCTGTGCCAGGGGCAAGGTAGACCATAAAAGGTCCCAAGGACTTCTCCAGCCGCTACCGGTGCCTCATCGCCCCTGGTCCCACATCGGCCTGGATTTCGTCACGGGCCTCCCGCCGTCCCAGGGCAACACCACCATCTTCACGATAGTGGACCGATTCTCCAAGGCGGCCCACTTCGTGGCCCTCCCGAAGCTCCCAACAGCCCAGGAGACAGCAGACCTCCTGGTCCACCACGTCGTCCGTCTGCATGGGATACCCACCGACATCGTCTCTGATCGTGGTCCCCAGTTCTCCTCACACGTCTGGAGGAGCTTCTGCAGGGAACTGGGGGCCACCGTGAGCCTCTCGTCCGGGTACCATCCACAGACGAACGGACAGGCAGAGCGGGCCAACCAGGAACTGGAACAGACCCTCCGCTGCGTAACATCCGCGCACCCGACGGCCTGGAGTAACCATCTGGCCTGGATCGAGTATGCACATAACAGCCAGGTGTCTTCTGCCACCGGCCTCTCCCCATTTGAGGTGTGTTTGGGGTACCAGCCCCCATTATTTCCCGTGGTGGAGGGAGAGGTCGGTGTGCCCTCGGTCCGGGCCCATCTTCGGAGGTGCCGTCGGGTGTGGCGCACCGCCCGTTCTGCCTTGTTGAAAGCCCGGACGAGGGCCAAGACCCATGCAGACCGCCGGTGGTCCCCGGCCCCTGCATACCAGCCCGGGCAGGAGGTGTGGTTGTCAACGAAGAACATCCCCCTGCAAGTACAGTCTCCTAAACTAATGGACAGGTTCATCGGACCCTTCCGTATCCTCAAGGTCTTCAGCCCTGCCGCAGTGAAGCGGATCCACCCGGTCTTCCACGTTTCCAGGATCAAACCTCACCACACCTCACCCCTCTGTGCTCCCGGTCCGGCGCCGCCTCCTGCCCGGATCATTGACGGGGAGCCGGCTTGGACAGTGCGCCGGCTCCTGGACGTCCGTCGAATGGGCCAGGGGTTCCAATATCTGGTGGACTGGGAGGGGTATGGACCCGAAGAACGCTCCTGGGTGAAGAGGAGCTTCATCCTGGATCCGGCCCTCCTGGCCGACTTCTACCGCCGACACCCCGATAAACCTGGTCGGGCGCCAGGAGGCGCCCATTGAGGGGGGGGTCCTGTTGTGTGGGCCGCCAGAAGAGGAGGTACTGCTGGCCCACCACCAGAGGGCACCCTGCCTGAAGTGCGGTCTTCAGGCACGAGAGGGCGCTGCCGCCACGGACACAGCCGGGAGTGACAGCTGTTACTCATTACTTCCTGACAGCTGTCACTCATTCTTCATCATCTCACTCCATAAAACCCAGACGTCATCTCCACCTCATCGCTGAGATATCATACTTCATTGGAGGTAATATCCTCAGCCGTTTTGTGTTACAATATTATTTGTATATTGTGAGTGTTTGCAGGAGTACCGGTACCTCTGTCGGTGGAAGCTGAGAGAGCGCTAGAAGGCACTCTTTTCCCCTGAGGAATCACTACAGTACTCTGCAAGTTATAGAGTGAGAGGTGGAGGTGGCATTCCCACCGTTATTGTTACTGGGTGTGCACACACCTACACTTGACTGTCTTTGTTCTCGCCAGCAGTACCAGATCCGACAGTCGGGGACGGTGATCACCTGGGAATTCGGGACTTGGCGGCTCCAGTATTCACCAGGTTCGGTGGTGGCGGAAATCGTGTGGTTCCGGCTCTTCTCAGGACAGACGTCTTCTATCCTCGAGCCTGCCCACACGACACCTTTGTGATTTGACTGTAATTATATTCTGAGATTGTCTGTATTTCGTTGTGCACATTTCACAACATTAAATTGTTACTTTTTGGCTCATCTATTGACCGTTCATTTGCGCCCCCTGTTGTGGGTCCATGTCACTACACTTTCACAACACATAGTCCTTTAAAAGTGAGGTACTAAAGCGCCATGAATGAGACGGTTTAATAGTGGATTCTACTTGTACGGAAAGTGACCCAGGAGCATGATTGCTGATAGTGATGGAATGAATTTTAGAATTAATTTTGGGAGTTATAGAATTACTAGAGAGGAACAAGTCAATTCTACGTAGAATGAGACTGATATACAGGAGAGAAAAATGTGTATTCCTTTGTCAATGTATTTTTGATTCCCAACTATCTACCAAATCAAAGTCATCCATATACTCCTTTATAGTTTTGACAGACTGAGAAAGCCTTACAGATGTTGGAGCACTGGAATGATCTAAAGACGGGTTTAAAGCAACATTAAAGTCCCCTCCAATGATGACTGCCGAATTGGCCATTAAATTAGAAATTTGTGAAAACAATGTATGAAAAAAGGTTGGGTCATCATTATTGGGAGCATATAAATTAACAATTGTAAATATTTCACCCGAAATAGTTGCCTGGGTTATTATATACCGACCTTCAGGATTCGTCACAGAGTTATTAAGAATGAATGGAACTCTTCTATGAACTAATATACTTACTCCTCTCTGTCTGCTGTTATAAGAAGATGAAAAACGTTGACTAAATATTAGGCTGGTCAGTATATTTTCCTCTGTTTTAGATAGATGTGTTTCTTGTAGAAGACAAATATCTGCATTTCATTTTGCAATGTGATTCATGATTTTTACCTTCTTTGCCTGTGAGCAAATGCCACGTACATTCCATGATACCAGTTTTAGAGGATGCATATTAAAGAAAAAAAGAATTCTGATACTGCATATTGAAAAGGCTCTCCAAAAAGACAAACAGACACAAGTACGACATGCATAAAACATAAATTACACCTGTGCATATTGAGTGAGTGTAGCGAGTGTAAACAAGTTAAAGTGGGAGCGTTTTTAAATTATCCATCTTCTTAAGACTGCGGAGATCCTCAGAAGAGCCACGGGGTTGTGAATGGATTCCGATACAGCTGACCATCTACAGTTTATCTACTACCAAGTATGCACGTTGATTATTCTGCCTGTGCTGTTTCATGATTGGGTAAAGAATCTGCAGTCGTTCAAAGAAGTGAAGTCTGTGTCGCCTAAAGAACTACCTGAGGAACAGCAGTAGGCACAGACAAACCAGTGACCCTGTGTCACTCCTGGCAATTAACCCTCAGAGAACATGGCCTCTGGACAGCAACCAAATCACTGATGCTTTTGCTCTTAACCACAACAACAGGCGCATTGTGCTGTTATGAAGACATCAATGATAGGTGAAAGAATTTCTCTCTGCCTGCTTTTGGCATTTTTCCTTGAGGCTATAGGATACATGTGTAGGTCTGTGGATATTTGTATTGTACAGAAGCCTAGATTTGTGTGTGTGATTTTGGTCATTCTGTATGTCATTAGTGACTGTCGCAGGTCAGAATGTGGCTATGTGTAGCAGAGAGTCGTCGTGACACATGAGCCCATAACTCTGTCAAAAATGCCAAGCTCCACAATAGCACCTGCAGAAAAAGTCTCTGGAGACTGTCAGCACCTGTGTGGGCACAGACAACCCCTGGTTCCTTACCGTATTGCGCTCTGGGCTGGCCGCAGTTCTGTGCACAACTCCAGTAACAGCAGTCTTGGTAATCAAAATTGGTTGATGAGCCAATTATCGTCACTTGCAAGTAAATCCTCGTGTTCCCTGAATACACGCTCACATCAGATTGCACCTTTTGCAAGGTCCTCTAACAATACTAATGCAGCCACTGTTAGTGCCATTTTACGCATCACTTTGTGCATGCTTTTATATCCATCCATATAACTGTAAACACGTGGGTGTGTTAATCGATCATCACTGTGTCGCTGATGTGCACATTGATGACTTCTTGCTTTCACACTATTAATGGTTCCCAGCATCACCTTTACAAGTCCACAGTGGAACAATAGCTGTAGAAACGTGCGTATGCCAACCTGGATTTTTGTGTGACACACCGCACATTTCCATGTGGAGATGGGCGTACTCCAGGTTTTTGTGTGTAAGCACGCTTTGTACATGAGGCTCCTGGACTCTGCCAGCAGAAGTTTCTATGTGGTGAAAGTGTGTAACTTGTACACTCTTCTCGGCAGTGACGTTCATGTCACTGGGGCCTCCCTTTAAGATTGAGGAGCTCCTGTCAAGATCTTCAACAGTCATGAGTTTGCTGCGTACAAGTGTTAAATGCCAGATGGCTTTGCAGCAGAATGAAGGTCCAAGTTTTCTTACTGTATGGTTGAGTTGGACACTATCCATTGGCCTAAGGTGATGACTGGATGACTTGGGTCTCTTTAGAACATCCTCGAGTACCGTTGGAATACCTAGTGGCTATTTGAAGAGACTTAAAATGAGTCATTTGTACTGTAAGGGAGTGTCTACTTCATTTTGGGCATGTCATGTGGAATGTTACCCTGCATGATCCACCACATAGGAGCCTGAGTCACTGGAGAAGGCCAAGGAGATGCATAAGTGATCTGGCTTCAGCAGATTGTTACTTTCTGGAGCCATACAGGACTAACGGTGGTGTTAAGGAAGTGGCGAAAAACAACACCAGCACATGCTCCCAGACATGAATTTCTATGAAAGTATTACAAGCAACTTATGTGTTCATGCACACAAACCCTGTGGTGAGTGCAGCTTTCATGTAATAGTGTTGAACCATCCATAAAACCACATATTACTGAACAGGTGGCGCGGCAGACAAGTATGGTATTATACACAAGGACAAAGTTGCTTTTTCTCCCCCTGATTGATGTGCATTGAAGTCAACTAGTCTAGTAGCTTTCATCCTAGTTACATTTAATATAAATTACAAGCTGCTGCACTGTAAGACTATGCCTGTTTAACTCAAACATCTTTGCTGTTAAATGTGTATCACAAAATGAGCCATTATGTGCTTTTAAAAAAAATGGCAAATTGCATAAAATACATAGTTTCCAAAGATGTAAAAACAAATGTAACCTATTTTTCCCAGACTTACCTCATGTAGTGGTTTTAAGTCCCTGTTATAAGCTGTCACAGCTCGTCTTCGGCTTTTATTTTGAAAGCAGAGAGCGGAAGTGTTATAGGCAGAGTGGTGTGATTGATTTGACAGAAAAAGAGTGAAGTGAGGAATAAAACGACTTCATGAGAACTCAAGCCTCCTCATTTATTGTTTTATGGTTCTTATAAGACAGGCCAAAGACTCGGCTACATTGGTGGCAGCGGTGGGAGCACCGAGGCTCATGAGAAGCAGAAGCTGTATTATGATGGAGCAGTCGGTCACCAGCCACATGCAGAAGGGGATCTGGTGTAGCTGCGTGACCCGATAGAGGACCGTATGAAACTTGCTCCTCACTGGAAGGGACCCTACAAGATCCTGTCAGTGTTGGGCTCTCAGGGGGAGTCTGGACTCACCTATCAGATTGGCAGTCCTTTGGACTTTAATGGACTGGGACAGGTTGTCCATTATGACAGACTGAAACCTTGCACCCTACCGACGCCTGCTGGTTTTTCTGATGGCTGTCCAGCCTTTTCTCTTCATGCTCCCTCGCTGCTGGTCGAGGGGTTGCTGGAGGGGGACTGGGTGGCTGAGGAGCCACGGGTCACTGGTGACACAGGGACTGTTCCCGATTGCTGGCGACAGTGAACCACAGTTGACCGTTTCTCATTCTGGGAGGTCTGTGAGACCATCAGTTTATTTCAAAGACTTCATCACATATAAATAGATGACCACAATAAGGTTCCTGCTGCTGAACGTCTGTCGAGGGTTAATTCACGTGTTCAATTACAGTGGTAGTGCGTTGTACCATGGGTATGTAGTATGTCTGAATATCATGGTGTATTTGTGTTATCTGGGGTATGTGAGAGTGGATGTTAAGGATGGAAGAACCGGCCTGGTCCGTCTGCCTCGTTGGTACACTGCTTGTCTTCTTCTTCTTCTTCTTCGTCTTTCGGCTGTTCCCGTTAGGGGTCGCCACAGCAGATTAATCGTTTCCATCTCACCCTGTCCCCTGTATCTTCCTCTGTCACACCAACCACCTGCATGTCTTCCCTCAGCACATCCATACACCTCCTCTTTGGCCTCCCTCTTCTCCTCCTGCCTGGTGGTTCCATCCTCAGCATCCTTCTCCCTATATACCCTGGGTCCCTCCTCTGCACATGTCCAAACCATCTCAAGCTCGCCTCTCTGACTTTGTCTCCAAATTGTCCCACCTGAGCTGTCCCTCTGACATGTTCATTCCTAATCTTGTCCATTCTTGTCTCCTCCTCTTTTTGTCGACTGCTTGTGCCTGTGTTTTTTTGTTGTTGTTTTGCACTTCTGTTGTTGCTGTTTTGAAATGGGGACGTTTCTTTTTGCTAGAGAGGTATGTAACCTATTTTTCCACACTTACCTCATATTGTGGTTTTAAGTCCCTGTTATAAGCTGTTACCACAACTCATGTCTTCGGCTTTTATTTTGAAAGCGTAGAGCGGAAGTGTAGGCAGTGTGGTGTGGTTGATTTGACAGAAAAAGTGAAGCGAGGAATAAAACGACTTCATGAGAACTTAAGCCTCCTCATTTATTGTTTTATGGTTCTTATAAGACAGGCCATTGACTCGGCTACACAAATTGACTTATTTCCATTGTCCTCAGAAACTAAACTGGCACAACTAAATTAAATGCATATAACTATAAAAGGTAGGTTCGCACTGGTGTGATGACATAGGTCAAGCAATTTAAAAATAAGTATGAAATTTATTTTTTTTTAAATGGTTGACTGATATTTTCACATTTTATGCCATAAATGCATGTGATAAAGCGAACTTGGACGGAGTATGTGCGTGTGGTGTTTTGCTGAAAGATGTTCCTAATCATTTGTCGCCCCGGCCTGAAGAACTCCATTTGCTTACACTTTAAATGATTTTTTAAAAGAATTCAAAATATTGTAGCATTAAGTTTCTTTAATCTGCACTCTAAAATATTTCACACTAAACACTGACTTAAATCGGGTTTTTGTGTTGGGGGAGGGGTCTAACTGATCAGACAGGAAGAGATCGGCTCGTCTGCTTGTTAGCATTTTATCCATAAACATCGCTGTAAAGCTGTGGTCGAGCTCCCACATGATAGCTGTTTCAAGGGGAGAAATATAAGGAAAAGGACAAATTTCTCAGCCAAAGAGGATGATTAAAAACGGCAACCCCCACCCTCGAAGAAACAGGGGTTAGAGTTCACAGGAAGCGGGGGGGGGGGGGTCTGCCATTTTTTCCCCGCTGCTGCTAATGCTAAGATGCTAAGCCGACGGGGAGGGGCGGCTGGTTTTGTGTTTTTGTAGCTAACTGCTATCACCTGATCCCGTAAAACCGCTGTCGATAAACGCGTCGAATTCTCCCAATCGCCACCGCAAAAGCCACCGTTATTGGATGAATCCGGCATGGAGAAAGTAGCGGAGCCGTCTTGGACTTCTTCGTACACCTACCAGGTGAGCAAGCACAGCGCCGAGATGCTACACAACCTCAACGTTCAGAGGAAAGATGGAGGCAGATTCTGCGACGTGATCCTGCGCGTTGGCGAGGACAGCTTCCCGGCTCACAAAGCGGTACTGGCCGCTTGCAGCGAGTACTTCGAGTCCGTCTTCAGCCGCCAGTCTGAGGGAGAAGCCAAGGAGCTGGAGATGCACACGATTAGCCCCAAAGTTTTTAAAGACATCCTGGATTTCGCTTACACCTCCCGGATCGTGGTGCGGCTGGAGTGTTTCCCGGAGTTGATGACGGCTGCCAAGTTCTTGCTGATGCGGTCAGTCATCGAGATTTGTCAGGAGGTCATCAAACAGTCGAACGTGCAGATCCTCGTCCCGACGTCGCGGGGCGGCGAGGCCAGCCTGTTCCAGGCCGCTGCCGCCGGTGCTGCTGAGCTCGGCTTCCCCGTGCTGCAGCAGGATTTACTCAACGGCACCGGGGTGTTAGTGAACGGGCAGACTTTTCCGAACCACGCTCAAATTCACGTGGACCACGGTGAGCGCACGAGCGCAGAGTTATTGGAGGAAGGCGGTGAGTCGTCGGTGCCCGTCCTCGAGCCCGTCGAAGGACTTCCTGTTTCCCCGTCAGTTGATCTAACGGGAAACACGTTTAACCACGACGCAGCTTCTCCGGCGTCCAAGCGGGGCAGAGGGAGACCAAAGAAAGCCACAGTGGAGGCTGTTCTACACTTTAACCACTGCACCACCACCACGACGCAGAAGGACACGGTGCTGTTTCCCTGCGGGACGTGCGGAAAAGCTTTCACGGAAGCTTCTCGTTTGAAAAACCACGAAGCGCAGCACGGAGCGTCGTCCTGTGGCGGCCTGGCGGCAGCGGGCACCCTCTCGCTGCTAAATCATCCTCAGGCCGTGCTTATGGAAAACGGCGTACAGCTCCACGCAGGACTGACTGTGGACAGCAGCCGCAAACGGGAGAGGACCAGGCGGCATGTCGGCTGCGACATCTGCGGGAAAGTTTTCCGCGACGTTTACCACCTGAATCGACACAAGTTGTCCCACTCCGGGGAGAAGCCGTACGCCTGCCATGTGTGCGGCCTCCGCTTCAAGCGCAAGGACAGAATGTCGTACCATGTGCGCTCCCACGACGGCTCGGTCGGCAAACCTTACGTGTGCCAAAGCTGTGGGAAAGGGTTTTCCAGGTGAGTGTGTTGTGGCTGTGGGGCTTCACGTTCGCCAGTGTTCGACAGTTCATCTCTGTATCACTGATCTGAAAAGTAATAAGTGTAATACTTGCTCAAATCAATGTCAGTAGACTAAATATCAAACTTGTCCAAGGTGTTCTTCAGGTTGGTCACCTTGTATATTATATTAAGCTTCACCTTGACACACGTCTTTCTCAAGATGTTACATACATACAACAGTTCAGAACCCCTCTGTGCTACAGTTAGAATTGAAATGGCCCCAACATCAAACTTGACCAAGATCTTAGTGAGGCAACCTTGTGCACAAAGCTGACACATGAAGTCCTTATGAAGTTATTGCCTGCACAAGGTTTCAGAGAGTCTGCCTCCTTGGTGGCCATAACTGCAATGAAAATGCATGCAACAGCAAGTTTGTCTGAGGTTTAGTTCAGTAGCCTTGTACAGTTTTGTTCAAAATAACAGCAGTGTATTTTGTAAAAAAAAAAAAAAAGTGAGTAAATCTTGCTTACCAAACCCACGTTCATCTTGTTGGTCTGTAACCAAGATGCTGCTCACTTGCTGGTGTGTCTGGGTCATTGTCTTGTTGAAACACCCATTTCAAGGGCGTTTCCTCTTCAGCATAAGGCAACATGAGCTCTTGAAAGTATTTTGATGTGTTCAAACTGATCCATGATCTCTGGTATTCCATAAATGGACCAGACACCGTAGTATGAGAAACATCCCCAAATCAAATCAATTTTATTTATATAGCGCCAAATCACAACAAACAGTTGCCCCAAGGTGCTCTATATTGTAAGGCAAAAGCCATACAATAATTACAGAAAAACCCCAACGGTCAAAACGACCCCCTGTGAGCAAGCACTTGGCGACAGTGGGAAGGAAAAACTCCCTTTTAACAGGAAGAAACCTCCAGCAGAACCAGGCTCATGGAGGGGCAGTCTTCTGCTGGGACTGGTTGGGGCTGAGGGGAGAGAATCAGGAAAAAGACATGCTGTGGAAGAGAGCAGAGATCAATCACTAATGATTAAATGCAGAGTGGTGCATACAGAGCAAAAAGAGAAAGAAACACTCAGTGCATCATGGGAACCCCCCAGCAGTCTAAGTCTATAGCAGCATAACTAAGGGATGGTTCAGGGTCACCTGATCCAGCCCTAACTATAAGCTTTAGCAAAAAGGAAAGTTTTAAGCCTAATCTTAAAAGTAGAGAGGGTGTCTGTCTCCCTGATCTGAATTGGGAGCTGGTTCCACAGGAGAGGAGCCTGAAAGCTGAAGGCTCTGCCTCCCATTCTACTCTTAAAAACCCTAGGAACTACAAGTAAACCTGCAGTCTGAGAGCGAAACGCTCTATTGGGGTGATATGGTACTATGAGGTCCCTAAGATAAGATGGGACCTGATTATTCAAAACCTTATAAGTAAGAAGAAGAATTTTAAATTCTATTCTAGAATTAACAGGAAGTCAATGAATCACGATGCTTGCTTCACTGTTTTCGTAGTGTACTTGTACTGTGGCTTGAATTTAGTTTTTGGGAGTCGACTGACAAACTGTCTGTACCCTAGAACCAAAAAGATCACTTGCTTTTATCCATCCACAAACTGTTCCAGCCAATGTGTTTTTGGGAAATTATAAGCTCTTCAGCACATCATTTCTTTCAACAATGGGACTTTGTGGGGGCTTCTTGCCCATAGCTTGGCTTCACATAGGCATTTTGTAATTGTTACAGTGCTCACAGGTAATGTTACACCTTCTTGGATCACCCTGGAGCTGATCATTGGCTGAGTCTTTGTCATTCTGCCTATTCTTTGATCCATTTGAATTAAGGCTGCATGATATCATTTAAACATTGCCATCGCGATGTGCACGTGTGTGGTTGTTACATCACGGGACTCGCGATGTGGCATAATTAAATTAAGCATGCACGTTTACATTGGCAAGGGTAAAAATACATTTTCGTTTCTCTTGACTGACCAATAAAAGACGTTGAAGACTTTGAATTTACTAAAATAACAGATCCTTATCAATACTGCTTGTGAATTTTCTGTGTACTAAAAGTAGGCTCTCCAGGTTTTCTATGTCAACATTTTATTGAATCTTACTGTAAATAAATATGAAATTGGTCCCTGGATCCTTGATCTCTGGACATAAATAAAAATGAATAAAATCTGTACATAGTCACTGGATCCTTAATGTGCATGATGGAGCCTTGCTCTCTGGGCATAAATAGAAATAAACAAAATCTGTAGTTTTTGTCCAAAGCATTTACTTAAGGATATTAATGGCACAAATTTAACTCCATAGCCTCTGAGCTGAGTTCAGCCGGCTGCGTTGCACGTCAGGATGTAATTCATAAAACACGGACGACGTCTCATTTTGGGAGGAAAAATGTTTTTGGTGTTTCTGTATTACAACGTTTGGAAAGAGGTGTCATTTGATTTAAAATGGTGATTCGCTTTGAAGTTATTAATTCCAACCAGATCTTTTTGACTTGACTCTGCAGAGACCGGTGCAGCGTTTGGATTGGTACAAACAGAACGGAGAACGATTATCGTTTCTTGCCCACAGCCAGACTAGAGTCCCAGTTAGTGACTTTAATCCACACAAAAGTGACTCACGATTGACATCTTTTAATGGCTTTGAGAGGGGTTAAGAAGCGGACTTGCCACTTCTGAAAAGCAGGGAAGCAGAGAACCAATGAAACAGCGGGTCGGAGTACTGCTTTGTTGCTTCAGGCACAGCCACTGCAGAAGCAGTTGATTACAGACCTGGTCTGCAACATAGAGAAATGATAGTTTTACCGCTAAACACCCTCAAAAACAGCCACTGTGAGGGACCGATAAGGGAATCATTAAGCAAAACAGCTATTGATGTCGGTGGATCGAGTCATTTCTTAACGATTCTCAAAGAGCCGGTTCTCAATACCCAGCCCTATGATTGACATCTTTAAATGGCTTTGAGAGGGGTTAATGAAGAAATTGTGGTCTGCAGCTTCTGAAAACCAGTGAAGCAGTGGGTTGCAGCACTGCTTCAAGCAGAGCCGCTGCAGAAGCAGCAGGCCTGAATCAATGTAGAGAAATGATAATTTTTCCCGATAAACACCCTCAAAAACAACGGCCGCTCCGGTGTAATGGGAACTGAAGGGCCAATAAAGGAATTGTTAAGCAAAAAGGCTATTGATGTCAGTGGATCGAATCATTTCTTAACTATTGCTAAAAGGAACTGGCATTCGCTACCCATCGCTACGACTGATGTGGCTTTTTAAGGGCTGATACCGATTATCGGCAAGGTTTGGAGGTCGATGCCGATATTTTGGGCCGATATTTGCCTGAAGTAAAAAGTGTCAAAAAGATGTCAAAGTTTAATAATGCACTCTTAAGCCCCTTTCACACCAGGCCACCGTAGAGTTGCGTAATGCAGTGTACCGACTACGCAAAGTTATGCAGATCTACGCCGTTTTTGCTCCCCTACATAGCAGTATGCTGAGAGGTATGTGAGGTGAACGCAAAAAATTAAACATGTTTAATTTTTTCGGCGTAGAGCACTGGACGCAGAAATTACAGTTTTTAAGCAAGTCTACACAGCACTCTGCTACTTTATGTAAATCTACACAACACTGCGCTACTATACACCAAGTCTCCACAATTCTATACAACCCTATGCCAGGGTGAAAAATCCTTTTCAGTTTTTATCATAGTGGGGCCGATATGTGAAATTTTGCATACAGGGGTATTTTCAAATGCTGAGAAAAAAAATTGCTGGATCCAAGAGGTCTAACCATTTAGTGCAGCAGATAACAGAGTATTTACAGAGGAATCCTTCAGATCTGGAAAGAAGCACCAAAGTTGGCACAAATACTCCTTAGACATTACTCTTGAAAAAACTGAGTAGCCACTTGAGTTTTCAGTAGGCGGCCAGGTAGGGGTCAATTGAAGAATTACACAGGGGTCAAAATTTAAAAATGTTTGAATCATATTGAAAGCTATACCACATTATTTGTCTGATCACAACGATACCAAAAAGGTATAGTTTGGACTATCTATGACTGAATGTTATGGAGTTATGGGGTAAAAACAGCAAGAATGGTAACAAAGGTCAGCATTAGTTTGTACAGGGGTCAGATGTTAAAGTTGTTCTAAATATTGTAAAATGTGATGCAAATTATTGGTTGAGTTAATAGGGTTTTAAAAAGGAATAGTTTGCACTATGTGGCATGCTTTGTTATCATGTTACAGGGTAACATATGTCACATGTCATAGAATCCAATGGACGTCGACATTGCTCTACCTTTACTTGCAGACCAAGCATTCAACACAGTCAAAACTATTTCATTTATTAATCCTATTAGTTCAACCAATAATTTGCACCACTTTTTACCAAAATTGGAGCAACTTTAACTTCTAACCCCTGTACAAACTGAAATTGACCTTTGTCACCATTTTTGTAGTTTTTACCCCATAACTCCATAACATTCAGTCATAGATAGTCCAAACTATACCTTTTTGGTATCGTTGTAATCAGACAGATAATGTGGTATAGCTTTCAATATGATTGGAGCATTTTTAAATTTTGACCCCTGTGTAATTCTTCAATTGATCCCTACCTGGCCGCCTACTGAAAATTCAAGTGGCTACTCAGTTTTTTCAAAAGAGTAATGTCTAAGGAGTATTTGTGCCAACTTTGGTGCTTCTTTCCAGAAATGAACAGTTAACAGTTATCTGCTCCACTAATTGGGTTGGTTGCCATCTTGAATTCCAATATGGCTGCTATGTTGAAACATTGATAGTCACTATCTTGGGAATGCTGGCAATGAAGTTTCAAAACCACGGAAGAAGAGGCGGGCCAGCCAAGCTTCCAAGTTCAGAGGACATGGACAGATTGACAGCGAGAGCACATGTCCACGTCCTCCGTCCACTCTTCATGGACGGAACGCACTCAGTTGCCAGATGCAGCTCCGCTTTGCTTTCACCTCCTCTCACGATTGTGGCAAGTTAAGTAAAGTCCATTAACTCTTACACATGGACCGATCACCAGCAAGACTGCATGTCCACATCCACTCCTCATGGATGGATCGCACGCGCCATTGCCACTGCAGCTCTGCAGCTTTGTTTCACCTCCTCAAGTTCTCTCACGATTGTGGCAAGTTAAATAAAGTCCTGGAAATAATGTGAGCAACTTGCACAGCCATTCCTGCGTACTAGATTTTTTTATTATTAGTATTATTTATTTATTTATGTAACAGGGACATTGCACAACAAATGTGTTGCACAGACCAGATTTAGCTACAAGCAAGTTTTCATCTGTTGTCCCCGGATACACAGCACAATGCAACTCTTTGCAAGCCTGGTGTGAAAGGAGCTTTAACATAAACTTTCTTTAAATGTTTTGCAGCATATGTTTAATTGACAGAACCTTTTTACATGACCTTAATACAAAAAGGTGCAACAAGCTATAAATACCATTATTACCAAATTGAACAAATAAATAAATGCAGCCAACTCGGCTCAAGTTTGGACACTGTTGTCGTCTTCTTCTGTGCCAGTCTGTGGGACATCAGCCTTCAGCGCTAACAGGCTCAACTTTTCTAACAAATCAAGTACCAGTAGTGTTGTGGACAGGACTTTGCTACAAACCAGAAAGCACCGATTCATATTTTAAAAGCCTTGTATGGGCCAATAGCCTCTCAGTGCCTGAAGTAAGGGGCTGTTTGCTCTGTTTGATTGGTACTTCTCAGACATCAGTTGGTCTATATGGAGCAGAATACTTTAAAGATTTAGAATGTTTGTAATATACTGTAAAAGCCACAACCTGAGGGAATTTAACTTAAATGATGCAAATATCATATTGTGTTATTTCACGTCACTTCATGTTATGCATAGGTCATAAATATTGCTTAAAAACACTATTTGATGGACAAAGCATTTACTCTCTTCTTCAAAACTGTCTCACGGTGTTAAATTGTTTGATTGAGCTTTCTGCCTCACTGGATAAAAGCTGCTAGCTGAGTATAATAAATTTTTACACATGATCATTTGGAAACAGTGGACAGCTTGTACAGTTTGTAAACAATTCCATGAAAACTATAAACTTTTGCTTTCATTCAGTGTTTTGCAGTTATGAATCTCATGCTGTCTGGCGGTCCGTGACTCACGCCAGAGGTCTGTTTCAGCAGAGGTCCGGTGTCAGGAGCTCAGCACTCACAGTGACTACGTTTACATGCCGTTAATATTCTGGTTAAGGTCAATATTCCGGTTTCTGAATCATTAGGAATAACCTGTTTACATGCTTAAGCAGACAGTTACTCCTGTATACATGGTCATTGGTATCATTTGGAATATCCCCATCTAAACAGCGACGCACGTCTTCCACCGGTGCTTGATTTGGTCTGGTGTTCGTGCTAATCCTGCTTCATGTAAAACCCCTCACTACACACTTTATACACTTTGCTCAAACAGGCATTAACATTTTCTCACTTTTTCTCCTGTGTAAACACTCTCTTTTTCTTCTGGGCGAGAAGATTATAAACAGACACGCAGAACACAATGTGCATGCTCTCCCTTCGCTCACTGCCTCAAAGGGGTACGGATGCGGGACCTGCAAAGAATCCAACTTATGGCCACGGAGCTCTGCGGCTGTGGTATACCGAGACCCTGCGGCGCTGTGGATTTTTCCGCAAGAAATCTATCCTTGCGGGCTGCCTCCGCATCAAAACAGCGGGCATAGTCTCTGGACCTGTTGCCAGAGTTGACACAGCAGAGAGGGGGCGGTGTTAGTGGCCCGCTGCAGCGTTTACCGAGCCTGCAGACTCAGTAAGCACATCGGAGGCAGTGAGAGCAATCGCGGTGATGCCGGCCGGTGCCATGACCGGCCCATCTGATAAGGACGCAGAACACAATGCGCTGTTTAGATCTGCTTCCGTGGTGTCCGGTGGGTTGCGCGCGCCGCATACAAGTAGTTGGCGTACTCAAAAGACCAAGATTCCTTGCGGATAGGACATGGGCAGAACACAAAATAATGTTCCTTTCTATGGGGATATCCTGATGCGCGTTTATATGACCTGATATTCGGGTTAGAAAAGGAGTAACCCAGGGGTCTTATTTGGGTTTTTAAAAACCAAAATATGAGCATATTCGGGTTTTGCGGGTGTTTACATGGCCGTGCACAACCAGGTTATTGCTAATATTCCAGTTATGAAAGGGTTATTAGCTGCATGTAAACGTAATCAGTGCAAACACATCTTGTGAAGTCTGGACAATAAGACAACATCCAGGCACAACAGAAGTACATCACAGGTGCTACACCTTCTCTAGATAACCCTCTCAACTTGGGAGAGCGTATAATCATCATAATCGCCCGTGAACTCGCTAAATTAACGCCATCCACATCCTCGCTTTGCCACTGTTTACATGTGCTGTGAGACAGTGGAACTCTGCTGGCACTGCAGTGCATTCTGGGAAGTGCAGGCAGCTGCCAGGGGCCTTATGGGAATGCTGAAACACTGAATGTGACACTGATTGAACCCTCGTCTCTCACACTCTTCTCGCCCCCCCACCCCCAGTCTCCTCTGCTGTTACCTCTCCCTTCTCCTTGGTTCAAACACTTTAATAATAATAATAATAATAATTGGTGGTCCAAGCAGTGGGAACAGCGTTGCTTTAGCCCCTTTCACACTGGCGTATTCGTAGAGCTGCGTATTACAGCGTTGTTTCATTTAAGTATGCACGCATATGCAGCCTTTTTCTGTGTTCGTAGATCTGCTTGCAGCTGCGTGTGTTCGCTTTTTAATGTATGCACACAGTCGCATGTAGCCGCTATTTCACTCCTGCCGGCTGTGAAGAACACATTGTTGCGCTTGGAAAACAGTGGACTTTATCATGATGTTTTTACAGTTGCATTACTGTCACGTATGTAGCCATAGCTGCTATTTTCTGCCTCTGTGCAAGTGCGCTCTGTTCTCTACTGCACGGTGTGGTGCGGCTCAGAAACAGTCATTTAACATTATTATTATTATTATTATTATTATTTATTATTTTTTGTCTTGGTGGATCATTTTCATTGTGTAATGAGCAGCTCTACGAATATGCCACTGTGAAAGGGGCTTAAGCCTCTTTCACACCGGGGATGCTTTGAGTTGCTTCATGTTGCGTCATGACGATGCAGGAATGTCTGCATCAGGTGCACGCAGCAGGGGGGCAGAGAGGAGGTGAGGACTCAGCCTGCAGGTTCTCTGCGCAGAGAAATCAGAGTGCACAGTTTGGCTGCAGCCAGACTGTGCACTCTGATTTCTCTTCTAGTTTAGATTTGTTCTTGTGCAGGGCTGCAGGTCTGCACTCTGAGTTCTGTTATAGTTTATCTTTCTTCATTTGACCACAAGCTACGTGCGCACGCACGAATGGACCGTCCATGAGTAAATTTGGAGATGTCTGGAATTGTACTTGATGTGGACTTGTCCTGTCTCTGGCAATCAGTCTGTGAGCAGGACTTACGTCCGTTTTTGTCCTTTATTTAACACAGTGATGAGAGTTTGAGGTGAGAGCGATGAACTGCAGCAGCCAGCCGGTTGATTTTTTTTTTTTTTTTTTTTTTTTTTTTTTCTTTTAATTGTTCACATGTGCGCATGCAAACTAATCGTCCGTGAGTGGACTGGAGATGTCCGGACTTTTTACTGGATGTGGACATGTCCTATCTCTGACAATCAGTCTGTGAGCAGGACTTTTATGGACTTTATTTAAACACATTTGTGAGAGAATTTAAGAGCGAGTAGCTGCAGCAGCATTTTTTTTTTTTTTCTGTGCTCTTTTTGAGCCTATAGTTTTTACTGCATTATGTACACAGTATAAAAACAATCCTGCATGATTTATACTGCGGGAACAATGGAACACAGCAGGAATCCTAAATTGGTGTCAGGTACCGTATTGTGAGGGTGTGGCTTCCAGTCACATTGCGTATCATTGCGTTGCCCTGACTTGCATTGAAACCTCTTAATTTCTGCGTTTAACATAGGACGCAAAAAAATTAAATGTTTAATTTTTGGCATCCGATTCGCTTCGTCCTTTGCGTCCCTCGCGCCGTTGTGGCATTGAGTTACATCGTCTTGGCACTGTGTTGCTTCCACGTGGTGTCGTCATGATGCCGCACGATGCAGCTCGAAGTGGGCCAGTGTGAAAGGGGCTTTAGATCAGAGCCCTCTGTGTGGCTGTGAACCTGCATACCTGCTAAATGACAGACCGCAAAGAGCTATTTCTCACTTTTCTGGATTCACTCCTTCCTCTCCCATCATAGTTTAAATGTTTTTACAGTGCGTGTGCCGATTTACATTTCGATCATGGGTCAAATATGTTTGGCAGAAAAGTCCTCAAATATGACCAGCTTCACAGCACAGAGTCAGGAAAAAGATGCTCAAATGACCCACAGTGCATGGAGGGAAATTGTGCGTACTGTGTCCTTGGTTTGGAGGGTGATTGTATAAAGAAGTGGAGCTCATTGAGGGACAATTAATCCAGGAAAATCTGTGGTTCCTGCTGTAAATTACATTAAGATGCAGTGGAGAACTGGATCACACACACGTCAGCGTCATTGCATGACCACAGAGTTGAAGCATAAATCGGGTTTTAGGATTTTAAGGTACTACTCTGCAGCGAATATAGAAAAAAGAGTGACTCGACCAAATGTAATCTTTATAATGCACATAATGCCCGGGCCGGTGCTTATATAAGGTAGGCGTTTTTTTGTTTGTTTGTTTGTTTTCCCATACGAAGTTTTGACCCGGTCATTAACTGAGGCAGGTCTCGATTCAAGGTCAGACGTTTAATCAAGGAAATACGTAAGCCTAATTGATGCTGAGTGTAAATGCCAAAAACACGACATCTCTGGTATCATAGAAAATTCCTTTATTTCGCCATTCCGTTCACACCGCAGCACCACCGGACAGGACCAGGAGAGCGAAAAAAAAAAACCATCACGTCTCGCTGCCTCTTGCGATAACATGTTTCCAAGCATAGGAAGTTAGCAGTCTCACTCTCTTTAAGCGGCAATTAACAGTTATCAAAAGGTTGCCTTGGCTGATTGAACACACAGCCATTATAAGTAAAAAAACAGGTGTGCTCAAATAACAAAAACAGCACCCGAATAATTAATTGCTTCTTAGTGCAAACAACATTAACAGCGCATACAGCATTTCAGTATCCACATGCTCTCATCCAGCTCTTCAGCAAGCACTTACAGTGCAAATAACATCACAGTATCCATATGCCCTCATCTAGTGCCTTAAAAAGCATAAGAGAGGAAGCACCTTTTTTAGTCAATCTGCGAGTTGTGACTTGGCTTCTGACCAGTGTGCTTCTTACCACGTCTGATTTTCTTAGATTGCCAAACCAGAGGTGAGAACTTTCCTGTTTTTCCCATGAGGACAATTAAAGCTCCTCCCCGTGTACCTCCATCTGGAAGATTGCCAAGAGAGGCATCACTGAAGACCACTAAACTCAAATCATTACTGTCGCCCAAGTATTGAAATTTAAGTGTGACCTTTTCTGATTTTAATTTGCGAATCACTTTGTTCACTTCATGAATGTACTGAACAGTGGCATTTCTAATGTTGGATGCCAGACTACTTGTGTCAAACATAACATCTGGTCTAGTTTGTTTAGCAACCCACCAAATCTGTCCTATTTTTGACCTCAGTTGTTCTCTTTCTATCTCATTTAGTGGTGCATCTCTCTGTACAGCCCGTGCTGCTTGTAAGTGGTCAATATAATTGTGCTGATTCACTCCTCCAGCTACAGTCACAATGTCCATGCCCACGTAAGAAAAACTGTCATGTTCTTCACGGCCCACATGAAAAGCAGACGTACTGGGATTACTTTAGTACCGAAGTGCTCTGATCCTGCCCAAAGAAAATCATCCATATGGCATGCCAGTACTCCTGTTACCTCAGCATGCTCATTCTGCCAATAAAACACTGCAGGATCAACTTTTGACGTCTTACCACCAGTGTCCAGCATGAGTTCTTTGACCTTATTGTACCAGTAGAGGGAGGCATCTGCAAGTCCATAGACACATTTCTTCAGTTTCCACAAAACATTGTCCACACCTGCTTCAGGTGAGGGGCAAATGTAGACATCTCTTGTGAGTTCCATACCTTGCAAAAAGGCAGATTTAACATCAATAGAATGAACTTTCCATTTGTTTTGACAGATCACAGCTAACAGCAGCCAGAGTGACGCTGATGCACATGTGGGAGAATGAGTACATCAGCATTTGTTATCACATGCAGTGTGAAGATTATCAACGTGTGACATGTCTAACGCTTGTTTTTGTCCTTCACTGCCATCAAGTTCAAGATGCTCCATGTCGTACCAGTTTTTGTATTGCCCCTTGGCTTTTCCTGCTCTGTCTAAAACTCTGGCAGTGTGCCGAGTACCATCATCTCTGTTTGTAAATGTGACGATCTGGCCTGTTCTTAGTTAGACATTACTAATACCATGAGTATTAGTTACACTACTCTCTGTATCACTGTGTGACTCATTAGTTCCACTAACATTTTCTCTCTCATCTGTCTCTGTGTTTTCAGTGACTCATTCTTCTCCATTAAGACTCATCTCATCATCTGAACTCTCTGTTCCATCAGTATGAACAATGTTTTCATTTTCTTTCTCATTTTCTGGAAGACTGGGTAGTATTGGTTGATCCTCATCCTGTCTATTCACTTTATTGAGCCTGGACTGATGTACTCTGACCAGAATCCCACCGTGTCTTATAAACACAACAGCTCCGTCCTGACCAATAACTACACCTGGACCCTTCCACTCTGTAGTGTCTGCTCGCTTGTAGTACACTCTGTCTCCTGTCTCGTACTTTTCATCTGTACGTCTGAGCTGTTTACGCAATGCTCTTCTTATCCTTTTTGAGCATTCCACCTCTGTGAAAGCCCTCCTCGAAGCATGTAAAGCTGCTAGATGTTGCCCTACTTTAGTACTCGTAGAAGTTCCCTCTAAAGCAGGTAGTTTATCAACCAAAACAGAAGGAAGATTAGGACTGTGTCCAAACACAAGCTGGTATGGACTGTAACCATGCACATTGATCATACTGTTTTTGGCCATAAGAGCCCAGTCTTGGGGAGTTTGCCAACTGCACCCATTTTCTTTTTTTACCTTCAGGAGGATTTCAGTTAGTGTCATGTTGTGTCTCTCTAGCAGCCTGTTGCTCCAGGGACTGTATCCTGCTGTAGTCTTGGTCTCAGTGTTAAAGTTTTCTGCCATGTCGCGTATTTCCTCATTGTTAAACTCTCCACCGTTGTCAGTAAATAACCGCTTGGGTGAACCGTGGACACTTATTATCATCCATGAATGGATGAAGGAATTGACGATCTCTGAGGGTTTCTTGGTCCTGACAATGTTTCCTGCGCTGAAGCGTGTGAAATGGTCGATGATGTGCAGGTACCACACGTCAGGTTCCAACTCATGTCGATCCATTACCACTGTTTCATTGTACTCCGAGGCCAATGGCAAACTGACAGCTGGCTTGGGCTTGGTCCTGCTGTACCTCTGATATATCTCAGTCACGAATGATCTCCTGCAAAATGACTGGACACTCTTTGTCAGTATTTTCAGAGCTGTGAATGAGTCGCTGCAGCCGGTCTGCAGAGGCGTGGCCAAACTGCTTGTGAAGCTTCAGCAGAACTTTACGTTTCTCTTCTGTTGACATCTCTGCTGTGACCACAAGAACTTCACTTTCATTGCCACTCACTTGAGGACCTTCATCTCTAATGTCCACATGATAGTGTCCGAACTACTGAGCTCCAAAGGCACTGGTTGCTTGAACATGATAACTCTGTCATTGTCCATATCTAAAATAGTTCCTGCTCTTTTTAGAGACATTTTGCTCAACAGCAGGGGAATGTCAGCAGAAACAACTTCAGTTTCAATGTGGCACTTTGTTTGACCGATCTTATCAGGAAATTTCACTTTTCTGTTGGAGTTTACCACTTGTCCATCTCCAAATCTGAATGGTCTACAGCTTGGCGATTCTGTTTTCAGCATTTTGTTGAATTGACTTTCACTCAAGTTTTTAACGTAACTATCCAGCCACTTTTCATCACACACAGTACGTGTGCATGCAGTGTCAATAATGGCTGATCCCAGTGATTCAGTTAGGAAATCTCAGAGTCAGTCATAACCTTGGTAAACGGAGTAATATTGCATTCCTCCACTTTTTCATCTTCTGTTTACTTAATTTCGTCGGTGAGGACAATCTTTGGCCCAATGGTATGTGCTCTGACAAATGGCGTATTTTATTCGCTTACCATATTTGTCAAGTGGATTTGTGCCCTGCTGCGGGTGCTGCTGACTGCTCTAAGAAGAGCTGTTGCTCCGTCTGAATTTACCGGTGGCCTTTGATCTGTGAAAAAAAAACTCCATCTTGTGTCTCTCCGCCATCGCTCGCTCCGTTGTTTTTGCCTCTGAAAATCCACTTCAATGCAGACTTCATCTATGACAATGATAGATCCATGCACGCTGTGAGTGCCAGCTACCTGCTCTTTTCCTCGAGACAAGCTGTGTCCAGAAGTTTAAACGCCAACACAGCATCAGCCAGCGTCATGTTGTACTTTTTCATGCAGTTGTAACGTTGTTCAAAGTCTATGATGTAGTCTGCCATGGACAAAGCACTGTCTTTTGCTATCGAGTCAAAATGAGAGTATGCTTCATAAGCACGGTCTTTTTCCTCTTGAAGGAATACCGCATCCAACTTAGCAAGGTTTCCATACCATAATCCTTGTTCAGGTCAGCCACGGATATTTCCAAAGCAGTCTCTCTGGCTCTCCCTTCGACCCCCAGCGCCACTGCGAGTGCCTGCTTCTTCTTGTCTAAGTCCGTGACAAGTCTCCAAATACTAACTTCATTTTTCCAGCACTCGTACAGCCTAGCTTCGTCAAACTTTGGCGGTATTTTATAATTGGTTACCATGTAAATGCCAAAAACATGACATCTCTGGTACCATAGAAAAATCTTTATTCCACCATTCCATTAACACCACAGCCCCACCTCACAGGACCAGGAGAGCGAAAAAAAAAAAAAAAAATCACGTCTCGCTGTCTCCTGTGATAACACATTTCCAAGTGTAGGAAGTTAACACTGGAGATCATTTGGCGCCTCCTGACTAACTAATCCCTAACATACATGTAATGGATTTTATCTGTTTTCTACATATAACGTATTTTGTCCATTTTATGTATATAACAGATTTTACGCATTTTGTTCGTTTTATACATACAATGGATTTCGATTACAACGGACAAAATTCACTGGCCTGCCTGAATCCATTATATGAGAGATTTACTGTACTCTAAGTCTGTGGAGGAGGCAGTTCTATGTCTGTGGAGGAGGAAGTTCTCAAAAATAGAGTGACCATGCAAGAAGGTGATTCATGATGGAAGACACAGTGACTCCTCTGAAGGAGGAACAGGCATCTGTGGCTGTTTGGAGAAACCGCATTGTGCACCTTTTGTCTCCTGCATGAGCAGAGTAGCACAGAGAAGGATTTTCTTAAAAAGATTATAATAGTTGTAATACCTTTGATGTAGCTCTTTTTAAAATACTCAGTTATGCTTTACAATGTATAATAAAGCAATAAAATGCATAGTAAATCAAAGAAGATTGAAGACAGGCCTGGAAAGGTTTGTTTTGATCAGTGATTTTGGATGAGTTCAAGTCAGTACAGTCTCAGATATGTTTGGGTAAAGAGTTCCAGAGGGAAGGGACAATGATGGAGAATACTCTGTTGCCCTAGGTCCTGTGGTTAGTCCTGAGTAATGGAGAAAGGCTTGCATCAGAGGGCGTAGGCTGCACAAGGGAGTGTGATAATGGAGCAAGTCAGTGAGGGAGGAAGGGGCCTGTTTGTGAAGGGTTTCGTCAGTCAGAAGAAGGCCTTTAAGCTGGATCCATTTTGGAACAGGGAGCCAGTGAAAGTTCTGGAGGACTGAAGTGATGTGGTCGCAGGATGAGTGAGGAGATGGGCAGCAGAGGTCCGAATGTGTATTTAAGTTTATTTTGGGCTTTTGATGATGAACCATACAAAAGGCTGTTACTGTAGTCTATTCTGGAACCACAATATATATAAAAGCCAAAATTATGTGTTGCGTCAGTAATGTAGCACTTTTACAGCCAGATTTCCTCAGATGGATCAAGGAGTTGATTCTTGAACACTTCATAGTACTGTATGATTTTCAAGTATAGTATGATAAGTCTGTCTGGAGGAAGCAGTTCTCAAAAACTGAGTGACCATGCAAGAAGGATACCAGTGAGGAAAGCCACCAAGACACTCGGACAACCCTGAAGAAATTCTAAGATTCTCTGGCTGCAATTGAATAAATTATGCATAGTGCAACTTTTGTCTGTTGTGTTACCAATTATACAGCTTCATGATGTAGTACAGAGAAGGATTTTCTTAAAAAGAGTTGAAATTTCAGTTACAGTTTGCCAGAAGACTCATTGGAGATGCAGCCTAGATTTGTCTGGTTTGTTGGATAAAAATCCTTCTGTGTTCCACTCCCCTCTGAAACTGAAGTAGGATGCAACTGACAAATCTTGCATTATCCACAATTTCTCCAATTGCAACCACTGAAGTGTGTAACAATTTGTACAGAGTTGTGGTGGATTTCCTCGCTAGTCTCCTTCTTGCACAGTCACTCAGTTTTTGAGAACTGTCTGCTACACACAGGTTTAAGTGGTGCAGTTTTTAGTGGTGCATAAAAAATAAATTATAAATAACTCACTCGTTTGTGTCTGATTTTGTCCTGCACAAATTCTAATTAGTAATTAAAGTAATTAAATGTATTCCTTGTCAGTTGATATCTGGCGAGTCCATCAGAAAGTTGTGTGCATCCAGTTTGTCATTGCTGGTGCAGTAAGCAGCAGTGTTGGCTAACAACTATAATAATCCATCCCTCCGTTTTTTCCCCCCCCTTCTCGTTAAAGATAAAAACAGCATCCAGTTTTTCCTGTCCTGGTGTGCAGCTGCTGCAGCTACAGCGAGGCTGTAGAATTTTCCTGTCAACCTCTCACTGAAGGTGTGAGGCATTAACTACTACTGATTTGGGGAGGGCATTTCTGTGCTGGCGCATCAAATTGAGATCATTGGCATGTGACTACTACTGATAAAACCATTGTGTGAATGTATAAAATAATTAATGAATCAAAAAAAAAAAATTGCCCCTGCAAAACAAAAGCTTTGGAGTTTTTTTTTTTATCTATATATTAAAAGCCAAGCGGCCTCTGTGTATGTGTGTGCGTGCGTGTGTATGGCTTCGATCACGGACAAACTGGGGAGAGCTGACGTGCCATTTGGTATATTTATGTATTTTGTGTCTCGGATGAACGATGCAAAAACGCAAAGTTGACAGGACTAATATTTTTGGAGAAACTGGATATTAGGTAACAATAGTGAACAGTAGACGTTGATAATTGCATTCTGGACTCACACACCATTCCAGCAGGGGTAGTAAATCATCTATATATTAAAAGCCAAGTGGCCTCTGTGTACGTGCATGTGTGTGTATAACTTCGATCACGAACAAACTGGGGAGAGCTGCCATTTGCCATTTGGTATTGTTAGGTTCTTTTATGTGGTCAGTGATCTCAAAAAGAATTGGACAGGAAACAGACTTCAAAGTTTAGATGTTGTATTGAAAGGTGAATACACTGAAACCGAGAGTCATCTAACAGCGCTGGGGTCTTTCGAACAGATTACATGCAACATCTAGAACAAAGAGCCTAGATCTCCTCTCTATGCTATCTTTTATTTCTGTGCCTAGGCTGGCTCCATGGGACTGGTCCATAGCCTGTTGTGAATCAGTGACTGTGTGATTGGCTGCAAAATGAAGTGAAGTAGGCAGGTATTAGCAGGTGTCTGTCTGCTCACATTGCGTTCAAGGCTGTATGTAAAAATCTTGTCATGTCATGCAACAAATCAGAGTGTTCCATCATGTTATACAAATAGATGTGAATATTTTGGTTTTATCAGTTAGACAGCTATAAAAAGATCAGATGGTTTTATCAGTTAAACAGCTATGAAAGATCAGATAGTCGTGCCAAATACAAGGACATTTTGGATGTTGATAATTACATTCTGGACTCACACGCCATTCCAGCAGGAGGTGGTAAATCATCTATATATTAAAAACGAAGTGGCGTGTGTGTGTGTGTGTGTGTGTGCGCGTGCGTGCCTTCGAACACAGAGAAACTGGGGAGAGGTGACATTTGCCGTTTGGTATGCTTATGTATTTTGGGTCAAGGATGGACGCCGCCAAAACGGAACATTGATAGGACTAATATTTTTGGAGAAATTACAGATATTACGTAACAGCAGCGAACAATGGATGTTGATAATTCAAATCTGGATTCACACATCATTCCAAATCATTATAGAAACTCTGCATAATTTAATACCATTCTTGAAAAATGTCTGCTGACTATTTTAGAAACACTACCCAATATAGAGCCTGTGAATCCTCACGGGCAATGCTCTAGTTTTATTTTATTTGTTTATTCGCCTGGGTCATTTTTTAGATCAGTGTCATTCAGTAGGAAGCCTTGACTGCTGAATATAGTGTTTATACATCAGGCACCTTGTTGGGCAGGTTGGCACACTCTCATTCCCTTGACTGTCTCTATTTGTGATAAAGGTGAGTTATAATGGTCCGTTAACGATTGTAATTTGTTTTTAATACACAAGACAAACTGTACTTGTGCTGTGATTGTACGTTGTGCTGCGTTTGTTTGCATTTGTGTTCTGTATAATAAATAATGACAGCGTTTGTTGATGTAAAAGAGTCAAATGCATTGCAAACTGTAATATTTTATTCATTTATTTCTATTTCTGTATTGTAGTTTCACAGTGATCTTCACAGTAAACATCTCAAACTTACCTGCTGACTCCTGGATGGTTACTAATAGACCTGTTTAACTACCTGCCAAGCTAGAAAACTGCTGCATTCTAGTAAAAGCAGAATACTACTAGAGGATTGATTTTGAATAAGTGGAGATAGAGTTTAGCCTGACGCCACTGGAGCACTTGAAGCTTAACCTTCACAAAATATCTTCTGAGAAGAGGCATTTCTTTTTTTTTTTAAAGAGTTGTGAAAATGCTGATGAAAGTGACTGATAATGCACCCACTGCAGGGCTCGCAAAATTTCAAAATCCCTAGTAGCCCTTCGGGCAGGCACTCTTCAGGTTTTGGTAGCCCGAAATGAAATGAACTGGCCCATTTTTTGTTTTTAATGTTTTAATGCAAGTGATAACACATTTAACCTAATTAACATTTTTGGAACTTTTATTAACACAGAACAAGAACAAGAAAATGGATTATTCTGGCAAATTAGAAAATGCCAGTTGTTGAGGGAACAGTCTCATCATCTTCAGACATTTCCTCTTGTGCCACAGTCTCCTCTTCTCTGCTCACTGTCTTTCCTGTTTTGTGTACAATATGTCTTGTGCCCTTTGTGCTCAACACGCAGAAATGAATTGCTGTCTCAGGACAAAAGGATTCCACTGATTCCCCATTTATGGAGATGTGCATAAGGTCATTCAGTGTTTCAGCCTGGAGACTTGTGCGGTATACTGTTTTCACACGGTTCGTGCAGGAAAATCCTCTCTCACAAATGGCTGTTGATGGACTTAGTGTCAGCATTAACTTCACTAACAACAACACATGGGACAGGTTTTCAGGATTCTCAGATAAGAGATCTTTGTACAAGGTGTCTAGTTTGCTACCACGGTGTGCTGAAAGCCACATTTTTAGATCCATCCATTCTTCTGGAATTTTGACTTTTTCCTCCTCATTTAGCAAAGTATCAAAATGTTTGACAAGACAGTCCACCTCTTCATCCCCAAAAGTTGACAGCTCTAGTCTTGAGCTGGGAAGAGTAGAAGGGTCAAAAACTTGGAAACAAGACAAGGGTTTTTGAGAAAGATTTTTAAATCGGTTGTCCATGTACTTAACTGTGTTGTCAATAATCTTCAAGAACAGTGTACTAATGGCACTTTTGTCCTTGTTTTCACATCCCCCCCTAACAGGTCGCTGGCTTTTTGTGAGTTTTGTTCCACTGTAAGAAATACTCTCATCATCATTTACTGTGAGTTTGGTGTCCAGGGATCTTTGAAATTCACCTGGCTTGGTTTTAAGGCTGATTAGGTGTGATGTTGTGCTCTCAACTAACTGATTTGTTCGCATAATGCTCAGTTTGTCATGCTGCATTTCAGTGCTGCATTTGGAAAGGATTGTGCTGTAATCTAACATAAAATGCAGAAATCTAACAAATCTCTCACTTTTCATCTCCTGCACAATCCCCTTTGCTTTTGCAGCATCTTCTGGTGTAACACCACTTCCTCCTGACATGTTTTCTAAATGGGTAACTGTTTGAGTGTAGTTTTTTTCCACAGCCTTTAGACATCTCAGCCTGCTTGGCAGCCACCGGGTGCTTTTTAGGCCACTAAAATGTGCCAGTTTTTCATTGAGTATTTCACTTATTTCAGTCAGTTCCCTTCTCTTTTTTGGCGAATAATAATACATCTTAAAGATGCTTTTGAGTGTGTCTTCAAATTTTGCTAGGTACTCGCATCCTTTAATACTGTCCAGCACTGCCAGCTCTAATTTATGTGCCACACAATGTATAGTAATGATGTGAGGTGCCCTTTCTTTGAGCCGCCCAGCTACTCCAGTTTTGTCTCCAATCATTACAGCAGCACCATCAAAATTGGCACAGACCACTTTTTTTTCCCAAGTGTCTGCCCTGATGCCTACATGGTCCACAGCTTCATCAATGGCTTCTAGAACCCCTGCAGCATTTGAGCTTCTGACTGGTTGGCATTTCACCATGTAGGTAGATATGTCACCATTTCCCTTTACATATCTAACATGAACCAGCTCCTGTTCAATAACCCCAGCATCTGTGCTCCCATCCGCGAGCACAGACAAAAACCTGCTGTCTTTGATATCTTTTTGAATCTGGTCTCTAGAGGTTTTTGCTATAGCCCTAATAAAATCTCTGCAGGCATGGTCATTGTGGTAAGTAGAACCTACATCTATGCCATTTGCTTTTTGAAGTTTGCAAAGACTGCCAAATTTTGCCATTGGCAATTCACTTTTTGCAACATAAAATGCTGTTCTAAAAAGTCTAGTCATTATATCCTGCTGTGCTTTGTTCATGTGTTGTATGGTTTTTGCAATTGGTGTCTCTTCTGGGAATAAAGCTGCAGACTGGGCACTAATGCACTTCTTATGTGACAGGGAGTTGTCATGGGTTCTGATGGGGTCTTTCCTTAAATTACTAGTACCAAGTACAAAAGCATTGTTGGAGTCAGAAATTGTAGGGAATTGACGACACACTTGACAGAACATTGTTTTGTTCACCTTATCATATTCCAGCCAAGGGAATTCCTTAGTCCATGAAACCACAAATGTGCGCTTTCTTTTTGCTTCATAGTCTGATTTTTCAGAACTCTTTCTTTTTGGGCTGGCTTGTCGCTCTGTTCCTGTGGAGGCTGGCTGCTCTGACGCTGACTTGGCCTGGTCCTGTGTGGTTGCCTGCTCATCTGTGCTGGACTGTCCCTCTCTCTCTGCCCCCTCTTCATTCTGACCTGTGTTTTTTGGCTGCACAGAACTAAAATATCGACGTAAATCCATCTGTGTTCAAAAAAAGAACAAATGAATTAAATAAATAAATATAATTGTTTCGCACGTGCGTTTCTTTTTTTTTTTTTTTACTTTATTAACCAACCATCAAAAGACATCTATATTGGCGAGTGTTTGCGATGCTTCAATTCTGAATAGTAGCGTGGTGACTGCAGACTAAACCAGCAACTGTTTTGCTTCCTATTCTTCTCACTTCATCGTACTCGGTGCTTCGTGCACATGCGGCTGGCTCGTGTGTGCGCGTGAGAGAAAGCGGGCGGGAGAGCGAGCGGGTGCCTGGCTGCGCACATAACACACAGAAGGACGGCGCCATCTCCTATCATCCTCAGCCAGCCAAGATATCGGGTATATTTTTAGGTAGCCCGTCGGGCAGGGGGTGTAAAATTTTAGTAGCCCGAGTGAAAAAGTACATAGCCCCGGGACGTCGGGCTAGTGATTTTGCGAGCACTGCACTGTTAGTATGGGTCACCCAGCACATTTAAGAAACTCTGGAAAGACCAGTTGTACTAACATCATAGGTAAGATGCAGAAGCAATGAGGAAAAGCCTCATGAAAACTTTTTTTTTTTTTTTTTTTTTTCCTTTTACGATGTGTTGGGGTCACAAAGTTAATTAATTTTAGGTGGACATTTAATAAGCTTTAATTTAAAAAATGTAATTTTGGGTGGGTGTTTAATCAACTTGCTTCAAAAAAATGTATGGGTTGATGCTCAGCCAGGGGCAGTCCGGTACGTGGATACGGTGTGTGTGTGTGTGTGTGTGTGTGTGTGTGTGTGTGTGTGTGTGTGTGTGTGTGTGTGTGTGTGTGTGTGTGTGTGTGTGTGTGGTAAAAAAAAAGTGTTGTACATACTGCAAATATTCCAAAATATGGAAAGAAGTACTTTTCAAAAAGTTACATTTAAAACGTTTTTTGTGTGTGTATGAGACATTTTCTAGTTCCATCAAAGCACAAAAAAAAATGTGCTGCCTGTGTCTTCACTTATTTGATTTATAATGTTTCCATAGATAACATTCACTTTGGTACTTTTCATTACAAATCCTCCCAAGTTGATCAGTGTTGAGTCTAACATAAACAAAAATAGTAAATTTTTTGGTGACTTCAGATTAACTTGACACACACATCATTTGTTTTTTACAGACCAGACCATCTGAATGGACATATCAAACAGGTTCATACAACAGAGAGACCTCACAAGTGCCAGGTAACCTTTGTGATCTTTCTACTAAAATTTAAAAATTAAATTGCAAAATGTGAGAAAGGTGTTGCCACATTGCTGCCTGTCTTTCAGATTTGCAGTGCCTCTTTTGCTACAAGAGATCGCCTCCGATCACACCTTGCTTGTCATGAGGACAAAGTCCCCTGCAAAGTGTGTGGCAAGTTCTTGCGAGCAGCCTATATGACTGACCACCTCAAGAAACACAGTGAGGGAACGCATAACTACTGTGGTGTTTGCAACAAAGGTAACTCCGCCTTACTGGCTATCCCTTATACTGTTAGTAGCTCAAACAGCTGTCCAATGTAATGATAAATGCGACTAATCTGCTGATTTGAAAATGATTCAAATCTGTACATGGTTTGGCACTTGCAAAATTCTGTACGTGTTTGTCCATCTATTTATTCACCTATCCATTTGTCCTATTCCTCAGTAAATTTGGAAATATTTAACTTCCCCCCAAAAAATGTTGCCTGGTGCACATCTTCAGTGCAGTGTGTTTGCTTGTTATCAGCAGACATGGTGGGAGAAAAGTTGCAATTACTTACACATTTTCAGGCGCATTTTCTTTTTTGTGTTGTGACCAAACAATGCGACTCGTCTTTTTTTGTGTTTTTATGCATAACCTTCAATACGTCCAAAAAATAATTCTGTGATTCCACTTGCACCATGCGACAGTATTTATTGGGATGGTACCATTCTGGATGTATTTCCTCCCTCTCTCTCTAGCTCTGTAATAGGGCTGCAACTAATAATTATTTTCATGATTGATTCTGATTTCCTTGATTAATCAATTAGTAATTTGGTTATTTGGTTAAAATTATGAACATTTTGGGCTCCAAAGCCCATGATCGCATCTTCAAATGTCTTTTGTGCACAACCCAAAGATACTCAGTTTACTGTCAGAAAGGAGGGAAGAAATGTGAAAATGTATGTGTAAACTAGACACTTTATCTGCATCATCCCAGTCCACCCAGCTTTTAAATGGGAATCATTCTTGGCCAAGGAGGTACCTTGCGAGGGACTGGTATCCCTTCCACATAGTCATGCACTTTCACCTGTTTCACACTACAGAGCTTAACAGTAATGCTTGTCCACTCGACATTGGCAAGTGAACGGTGCTATCGGGCTCCATGCTGCTGTCTTGCCTGACATGGCAAGTTCATTTTTTAGCTGCAATTAAAATAAAATCTGGACAAAAATCAATATGTTTCAGTGGCGTTCCTGGGGCAGCAGAATTGTTTTTCTGATCAACAGTTTACGATAAGTGAAACCCGATTCTCTAAATCCATGCATGTTTCCCCCTCATCTTGTGTCATTGGAGTGAACAGGCACACGCAGCTCAGCATTCAGCACAGAACACAAATGTTTTAAAAGCACATTATCACACTGCTTCACATTAAATATGCAACACACCTCTATTTTAATGACGCGTCATCAGCAGGGGCAGCACGATGGCTTATTGGTTCGCACTTTTGCCTCACAGCAAGAAGGTTGTGGGGTTGCTTCCCATCTAGGGCCTTTCTGTGTGAAGTTTGCATCTTCTTCCCATGCTCATGTGGGTTCCCTCCATGTGCTCCAGCTTCCTCCCACATCCAAAGACGTGCATAAATTAAATTGACCATAGGTGCGGGTGTGAATGTGTATGTCTGTCTGTCAGTCTGCGATAGACTGGCGTCCTGTCCAGGGTGTACCCCACCTCATGTCCTTTAACTGCTGAGATAGGCTACAGCCCTCCCATGATCCTTAATTGGATCTTTTTCTTCAAATATGCATAATGAGTTTCTCTTAGATGGCACATGATAGAAACGTCTTGCTGTAATGCTTTACAGATAAGTAAACATGTTTGTGTGCTATACACAATATTTGGCCGGGCCCCATGTCACTTTTGGCTACTGGTCTTGAGCCTGGGAAAACCTGTGCATTAATTAACTCCACAGTTCTGGTTATTCATGAATCCAAATGTTGCTTCATTCACAGTTTTTAAGGAATATTTTAAGAAACTGTGAGACCTGTGAATTATTAATCAAATAGCTTATTTACACAGTTTTCCATGTTTAACAGTCCAAAAACAGCATCATACTGTACACCATAACACTTAGTTCTGCCTTTGCATGAACAGTATCTTTTATAGTAATGTGTATCCATTGAGAGTAGTGATCAGCTGCTGTTTTATACACAAGCACAAGTAGGTACACAGCAGAAAAAAAGCAGAAGTGCAGTCACTCACCCGTTCATGACAGGAAACACCACATTCAGATATTTATTACACACTACCTTCTTCTGGATGCTCGCATTAGGTGTCATCACAGCAGATAATCTGCCCCCCCCCCCCCCCCCCCCCCATTGCATCCCCTCCTCTGCATAGTCTTCTGTCACACCAACTAACTGCATGTTCATCAGCATTCTTTGCATGATATATGTCATAATTCTGTTCATTCTTGCCTCTCTTAAGGAAGTCACAGGGTTTCAAGCACTGCCTCTTTTTTCTTTTTTTTTTACAGTGCCACAGCCACTAAGTTATACATCATAGATCATGGGTGGGCAACTTGTTCCAGAAAGGGCCAAGAGGGTGCAGGTTTTCTTTGCAGCCACTGACTCCAGCAGGTGATTTCACTGATTAACTGCTCAAAAGTGATATTAATCAGTGAAATCACCTGCTGGAGTCATTGGCTGCAAAGAAAACCTGCACCCTCTTGGCCCTTTCTGGGACAAGTTGCCCACCCCTGTCATAGATGGTCTCATAAATGTCTCCTAAAATTTCAGTTTTACAGATATCGCAAATTACTCCTGCCTCTGTTCTCCACCCGCTACACTGTATTTGTCCCATCTTCTTCACATTTGCCACACTCTGCATTCAATAGTTGGCCCCAACTATTGAAGTTCATCTACCTTCATCATTTCTACTCCTTGCAACCACACCGTTTCACAAGACTCCCTCTCATTCATGCACAGATACTCAGTCTTGCACCAATTGACCTTCCTTCCCCTATACTCCATAGCATGTCACTACGTCTCCATGCTTGCCTCAACCTACTCTCACTGTAGAACACGATATCTTGAAATTTCATAGTCTATGGAGATTCTTGTCTAATTTTGTCCGTCAGCCTGTTTTTCACCATGTCCAATATGAAAGGGCTCAGAGCCCGTCTTTAATACACACCCACATCTGTTTTGAGCCAATCTGTCAATGAATGTCTCATTGCTGAAATACTTTCTTTATACATATCCTGCACCACCTTCATTTACTTTTCTGCTACTTCCAATGTCCTCATACAGTGGCGGAACTCTGCACTTGCTACCCTATCATAAGTTTATGATAGGGTTAGGGAAGAATCACCACTCTATGGTGTATGCAGACCACAGTGGGGCACAACATTGCATGAAGGCAATTTTAACGTTGACCTTGCAATGTAATGACGAAGCCCTTCTCTGCATGTGTGATTACATGAAACCGGGAGGGTGGCTACAGGTGACAGTGGTAAGGAAAAACTTGCTCTGATGATAACGATGACAGGGCTGTGAAAACTCCTAGGATCTGAGGAATTCCGCGGATTTCGTTACGGGGCGGGGGGGTGTTACTGTTGTACTCCGTAATCATGATTGTCACTGAGTTTTTAAAATGTCTATTGCAAAGCGTTCTTTTTTTTTACGACATCGTGCAAGTTTTATAAGTCTGCGGGCACTGATCTGTGTGTTACAGATACAAATCTGTGTCCTTGGATCGATGGAAGACAGCGGAGAAAATTGACAAAGTGTGGCTGTTGCAACAGTTGCCGTACAGCAGGACTAGTTGGTTGCTACGGCGATGCTGTGTTGCTGCTCCAAGCTAAACATAGCATGTGGACATCATATACTTTAAGAGCCATCAAGTTTTTAAAAGAAGAATTTTGTGGCATGTCTGTGTCACAAAGCGACGTCGGAGAAAGGGGAAATGGAGAGAAAGACGGTTTGAAAAAGTTTAATAAGGACAAGAATCTGTGGAATTGGCGCTGGGTTGAATTTAAAGTTCGTCACCATGAACACAGATAAAAGAAATGGGAAAAACTCACTGCATCTTGTGCCCTCAAGAAACATGGTAAGAATTTTGTTTGTCTCTGGAAAATAAACATTGTGCTGTTCAAACAGGGTTTCAGCCAACATTACATTTAATTCATGTAGACTCTTTCACTGTAAAAAAAAAAAAAAAGAAAAAAAAAAGAAGAAAAGAAAAAGATATTGTGGCTTTGAATGGATTTACAGGAATTTACACATGTGACTTTTTTACTATACGGTATGTTATTGATATTTTACCATGATTTTCAGAATATTCTACAAGCTTCAGCTGTGGGTTTTGAAATGCTTTAACAGTCTTTTCAGTCTTCATGAATTATGTAGTTTAATTGTTTTGAATTAATGCATAATTTGGTTTACAATTAAAAGGAAATTCATTCCAGGTCCTACTTTCAAGTCATATTCTATTATTTCAACATTATTATTGACAGTTCAAATGAAATGTTGAATCTAAGATCATTTAAATATGCGCTTCTTTTGGGATTTTTTTTCTTCTTCCAGTAGATGCTGAAAATGGATACAAAATTAATTTAGTTTCTGGGGCCCCGCAAGCCATAAACCACAGCTCCTGGGTGGGCTGCGTCTCCCAGACCCCCTGCAAATTTTCCTCAATTTTCGCAGTTTTCATTTCACAGCCCTGTGATGAAGAAACCTCAAGCAAGCCAGACTCAGGGGGGTGACCCACTGCTTAAGCCATTCAAACAGTTAGGTTTTTACAAATTTTATAAGAATTTCTTAACGGAAAACAGAAACAGAAAAACAGAAGATCAACAAAAACAGTCCTTAATTGAAATTAAAAAGCAGTCCACATTGGGTCTTTAATCTTAGTGCGTCCAATTCCACAACACGTGGGGTTTTCCAACACAAGCAGGGCCTCTAGTCATTGCAGCAGCAGGCAGGGCATTCTGAGGTCTGTCCAACGCTCTGGGGTGCCGGCCAGCATCTGTTGAACGTCTCGGCAGACTGGACAGAGCAGCCTGGATGTGCCCAGCCGCAACAGAGGAACGAAATTAAGTTCAGCACTGACACTCACTGATTCAAGGAAAGTGGGTACCGTATTACCTTGATTAAAAGCCCAGGTGTTTATTTTTTTCAAACCGTGTTCAGACCCGGTGCCTAAACCAGGCTTGCCTTTATTCAAGGCTGGTGATTATTAAGAAAATGCTGTTTGCTGCCTGCGCTGCAATATAGTGTTAAGTTTCACACATATTCCTGGGTGTGGCAAACCAAAGACAACCGCTTTAGATTAGAGCCCTATGCATGGCTGCAAACCCTCCCTGTAGCATGACATGCACCTGCCAAACGACGGAGACCACAAGGGCTGTGATTGGTCACTTTTTGCATTTTCACTCCTTCCTCTTCCATGATATTTTAGTTTTGGCAGTGCGCTCCCCAATTACATTTCGATCGTGGATCAAATATGTTTGACAGAAAAGTTTGCAAATATGACCAACTTTACAACAAGGAGTCAGAAAAAGATGCTTAAATGACCTGCAATTCATGGAGGAAATTGTACGCACCATACCATTTGTATGGAGGTTGATGACTGTATAAAGAAGTGGAGCTCATTGAGGGACAAATTAATCCAGAAAAGGCCACTGTTCCTGTGGTAAGTTGCATAAACACACAACGGAGAACTTTAAAAGAGTTCCACACATGACAATGTCATTGCATGGCCACGGGGTTATGGACTGGAAAAGCATAAGTCACACTTTAGGATCCGCATTGGACTTAGAAAAAAGAGTGACTCAACCAAATGTTTTTAATGCACACAATGCCTGGCGCTTATTTAAGGCAGGCATTTATTTTTTTCAGATGAAGTTTTGACCCAGCCATTAAATGAGGGAGGCCCTTATTCAAAGTCACATTTAATACATAAGCATAATTGTTGCTGGGGATTCCCCATACATCATTTGTCCCGTCCTGACTGTAACTTATCTGTTACATACATACAGCGGATTTTGTCCATTTTATGTGTATAGCAGATTTTAATTATAATGGACAAAATTCAGTGGTCTACCTGAATTCATTGTGTGTGTGTGTGTGTGTGTGTGTGTGTGTGTTAGAGAGAAGAAAGTTTGTTTACAGGGTGCCCCACTTAACCAAGGCCTTAAGAGTGTCAAACAATGTGCCTTGTTTTTTTTTTTTTGTTTGTTTTTCTGGTCTCAGGTTTCTCCACTGCATCCTACCTTAAGGTGCATATAAAGACACACCATGGCTCGTCACTCTCCCTCTCTGCCCAAATGCACACCTTCCCTGAGTCAAGGGGAGAACTACAGATACACAACGGCACTCCTTACCACATGGGACACCAGTGCTCAGTGGAAGGCAAGCAGCCGCCCGCCTCATCTCAGATATTCATTGTGTATATTTAATCTGCTGCATTGTGCAGAAATGAGCTGCTGCATCTTTGTGTTTGGAAATAGGGGTGTAACGGATCACAAAACCCACCGTTCAAATCAAGTCATGGGTCATTTTACAGCTCATTGCAAACAAAACCAAGCAAGAAAAATCACTTTGCTTCCCATTTTTAAAAAGAAGTCAAAGAATAATGAAATGAAAATGAGATGTAAAATGTTTAAATAATATTTTTAAATAAAATACATAATTGTTATATTAAATAATACATAGTTCTAGCCAATAAAAATACCCTTGAACATCTCTTTAAAAAAGTAAGCCTTTTCAGTTTCAAAAAAAGTAATTTAAGAAAGATATGCAACAAAACAAATCAAGTTCTTTTTCAGAAAGATGAGGACATTTATGTTTTCTGATGGGAGCATAATAATGATACCTTTATTTTTTTTATAGCACTTTCAGGTCCTCTTGAGCAGTTAAACCAGATGGGAAAGTTCCCAAGTGCTTTACATCCACTCTCACTTTGATTTCACTGCAAGTCTGCATCGAGATTTATCTGAGTTAGACTACAATTAGATTCACTTTTAAAACAATTCACTGTAACAGCAAATCTGTATTTTGCTCTACTGTGTAAACTTTACAGTTAGTCAGCAGTTCATATGCATGCCGGCGGCAAGGCGGTTAGTCTGTATAGATCAACTATGGTGGTCCGTTACACCACTGGCTGGAAACAAGAACATCCATCAGCCTTTGCTGCCAAGGTTTTTGGTCATGCACTTGCATTGTGCTACTTTTAGGACTCATTTACTGGTTTTCTTTGTGGTGGCTAACATCAGGTTTCTTTTATTCTAAAGGGCTTGTCGGAAGAAACTGGTGAGATTACAGAAAAATGGCAGAGGTATTACAGGCTGGGCATACTTCAGTGTCAAAAAGGGAGTGTAGTGCACCTCATAAGTCTCAGCTTTCCAGTTCCAAGTCTTGTGTTGATTTGGCTAACGGTAACACAGTGGGTTGAACAGGGACTACCAACCCCCCCCCCCGGCTTGTTTTGAACCCAGTTCAGTTAGTCTTTCTGTAAATGCACTGGAGACAACAACCATCACAGTCCATGTTACGGTGACAAATGGGTTGTGACAATGACAAAATTGCTGAACTTGTCTTCTCGTATCCTTATGTGATTTTGTGCTTTGCATAGACGTCTACCTGTTTCCCATCCAGTATGTGGCATTTCAAGTGGTAAACATTATGGCTTTTCCCAATTTAGATGTGCTAAGCTCATACAAGCTCACTTGAATTATGCCGTAGCCTCAACTTAGCCAGGGTGTTTGTGAAATAATTATAGATTAAAGGAATGCAATGTGTCGCATGGATTCCTTTTTGAATGCATTTAACAGAACAAAGTCTGTAGTTTGAAACGTTGAGAACATGGAACTCCATACTCGTGTACAAATAACAGACCCCTTTATTAATTATGCAAATAATTAATCTGAACATTAGGAATATTATATGTAATGCTTGATTCTTCACATGGTAAGCATTAATTGAACATGTTAAAGTTGTCAAGATGCTGTAGTTGACAAACTGTACGAGGTCTGTTAGAAAAGTAACGGACCTTTTAATTTTTTTCAAAAACTATATGGATTTGATTCCTATGTTTTTACGTCAGCCAAGCTTGAACCTTCGTGCACATGCGTGGGTTTTTCCACGCCTGTCGGTTGCGTCATTTGCCGGTGGGCAGGCTTTGAGTGAGCACTGGTCCACCCCTCTCGTCGTCGTTTCATTGCGAGGAAATGGCGGAATGATTTGGGCTTTTTTTCCATCAGACTTTTTTCAGAAACTGTTAGAGACAGGCAGCTGGAAACCATTCGAAAAATTTATCTGGTTTTCGGTGAAAATTTTATGGGCTTCACAGAGAATAAGGAGTGTTACTACAGCTTTAAGGATGGCCCACAGTGGTGCACGGCGCGCCGCGCTCCGACCCGCCATCGAGGCAGAAACCACCACATCATTTCTAAACAGATGGCTGTGTGGTGCCGGGACCGTTGTGTGCAATTTCTCTGGTTATCACAAGAGCTGGACATCAGCCATTTTCCGGCAGATTTCACTTTTAACAAGAGATTTTGTCATGGAAAGCCGTGCGGAGGCTTCGCGCGTCATGACCGATTCGCTGATGAAGCGAGACAAAGGAACACCTCCATTTCGGAGTGCCAGAGGACAATTTGGGACATGCCCAGCTCTCCACAGTTTCTCTTATACTCACTCGACTGGTAAGCACTGAAAGCCGAGATAGGCATGTCCCAACTTGTCCTCTAACACTCCGAAATGGAGGTGTTCCTTTGTCTCGCTTCATCAGCGAATCGGTCGTGACGCGCGAAGCCTCCGCGCGGCTTTCCATGACAAAATCTCTTGTTAAAAGTGAAATCTGCCGGAAAATGGCTGATGTCCAGCTCTTGTGATAACCAGAGAAATTGCACACGACGGTCCCGGCTCCACACAGCCATCCATTTAGAAATGATGTGGTGGTTTCTGCCTCTCGATGGCGGCTCGGAGCGCGGCGCGCCGTGCGCCAGTGTGGGCCGTCGTTAAAGCTGTAGTAACACTCCTTATTCTCTGTGAAGCCCGTAAAATTTTCACCGAAAGCCAAATGAATTTTTCGAATGGTTTCCAGCTGCCTGTCTCTAACAGTTTCTGAAAAAATTCTGATGGGAAAAAAAAGCCCAAATCATTCCGCCATTTCCTCGCAATGAAACAACGACGAGAGGGGTGGAGCAGTGCTCACTCAAAGCCTGCCCACAGGCGAATGACGCAACCGACAGGCGTGGAAAAACTCACGCATGCGCACGATGGTTCAAGCTTGGCTGAAGTAAAAACATATGAATCAAATCCATATAGTTTTTGAAAAAAATTAAAAGGTCCGTTACTTTTCTAACAGACCTCGTACTTCCAACCATCTAGGAATCTAGATTATAAAGTAATTTTGGCCTTGTGTGTTTATGCTTTTGTCCTGCATGGCCATAGTAGCATTTGTCTTTCTGCTTGGCTGATCCATCACTCGTTGGTCAGTAATGTACAGATTTGCATGTTTGCTTGGAATTTTGCTAATGGTGTTTGCAGCATAGAGACAGTGCACAGTGATCTACAGACTGCATTCACAGCTGTCAAACAGTGTGGAAGGAAATTGTTGCTACAAAATTCTATTAAGCTAGCACGCCGAGGAAAACTGTGCAAATTGGACCCGAAACTGACTCCCAGGTAAACTCTTGAGCCACCTGGGAAACTTTTTTTTTTTTAGTTAAATTCAGGTCACTTCCTCTATACTTTCTGCTCAAAAGAATGTAAAGGAAGTATGTGGCATTGATCAAGGGAATGGAAACCAAGAACTTGAGAATTGTTTATGATAAATAATTAAGTTCAAAAATAAAGTTCAAGTATCAACAATTCAGTTTTATTAATTTGCCAGAGGGAACTGAAAACAGAGGCAGACTGTGTAGTTGTAGAATAGTAGAGAAAATGAAAGACTAAATTTCTAATTTAATTAAAATGATGAATTTTGTCTCACACACACACTCGCACCCAATTTGGATTGGATTCATTTGGAAAATATATCTACTATTATAGTGTATATGTATATAGTGCATATTTTTAGAATACTTTAAGAAGCTGACTTGCCCGTGCGCATGATACTTTAGATATTTTTTTTGAAAAGGTTTTGGTATAATTAAAGTGGAGAAATTATATTATTAGTTCAGTTTATTAAAGTGAACCCAAGATTCTTGGCTTTGGGTTTTGTTTTTGTTTTTTCCTTCTTCACCTGTCACATTTTTAGTTAAAGCCAGCCATTCAAGTCTGACAAAATTTAGTTTCTCCTGAAATCCAAGCATTATGTTAGTTTATTTTTGAAACATGTTGCAAAATTACAGCTCACTGTAATAAAGAGAACATATTGGGGGGAATTCCATAAGTAATATTTTATTTTCCTTCTCTTGCTGTCTGCAGGAATTGGCACGTGTGCGCATCCATGAGCAACACAGTGGCTTAGTGATTAGTGTGTTGCCTCACAGCAAGAAGGTCGTAGGATTGATTTCCACCTGTGGCCGTTCTGTGTGGAGTTTGCGTGTTCTTTGCGTGTTTGCGTGGGTTTCTTCCGGGTGCCCCGCCTTCCTCGCACACCCAAAGACATGCAGGGTAGGTGAATTGGAAACTTTATAATTGTCCAGGTCTCCTTGTAAAAGAGATCTTGATCTCAATGGGACGAACCTGGTTAAATAAAGCTCAAATTAAAAATTAAATGAGCTTTTAAAATGACCAGAAGTTGCCTTTGACCTTGGATGATGGGCATGCACATAGCATGTGCGCTGACATCCGTGAGATGTCCAGTAAATCACTTCAGAGGTGTTATTTGGTTACAAAAACAGCAGTTTTAGATTTAGAGGTGTTTATTTATTGTTAGCTTTTACATAATATATGCGAAACATGTTAGATTTATACAGAAATAAGCCATTTCGGAGAAGTTTTCCTCCATCTTGGAATTTGTGATCAAGCAAACAACCAGATGATGTCGCTGTGCTTTTCTGTACTCTGACTGGCTGTCACTGTGCTTCCGAGCAGCCCTCACCCAAGTTGGGGGAAGCCTTCATGTGATCTAGAACGTCACTATAATAAATTGTATGGGTTACTACTGAACGTAGTTCAAGGCTGTTTTTCCCTTCAAGGGAACTTTTTAATTTTTTTCTGGACAACTTGAATTTTGATCAGATTGGCAGTGTCATATTATGTCATTTAAAGGCTAATAAATAAAATTATAGTGTGCCAAAGAAAATTCCTCTATCGCTTACAGTTGTCTTCATAATAATACCATTGTGTTTGAAAAGAGACTAAAGCTCAAAATCCTTACAATAGCTTTTATTTCCATATATGCGAATACATTGGGAATACTGTGTATTCTATTCCAAATCAAAACATGAAGAAAATGTATCAGATTTATCACTTTACAGAAAGTGAAGAAAAAGGAATATTGGACTGTTCAAAAACATAGCAATGTCTGCATTTTCTTTCTGTGACTCTTGTTACACCCTTACAGGTGGCCCTTATTTAAGGATGAAGGCAGCAAATGTTGTACATGGTGATTGTAGTGCATTTCTCTCTGAAAATCTGAGTAAAATGGGTTGTTCCAGACATTGTTTTAGAAGAACAGCATACTTTGATCAAAGGTTCACTGTTCAAACCCCACCTCTGCTGCATTTCTCCATGTAATGTGGAGTTGGGTCAGGAAGGGCATCCAACGTAAAACGTGTGCCAATTCAACGGCAAATCCACCTCGGATTTGCTGTGGTAACCCTGAGTGATAGCAAGGGAGCAGCTGAAGGGACTTATTTTTACAGTCAGTTGTATTTAAACAAACCAGGGGATGGGTTCTTGAATATTTTCAAGTCACTGAATCTGCCTGATTGTATTTCCATCAATTGTTAAGAAATACAAACAGTATGGTAAATCTGTCTGAAGTAGGCTGCTCTCAAAAGCTGATTGACCATGCAAGGAGGACACTAGTAGAAAAAAGACACATAGCCGTCCCTGGAAGAGATATAGGCTTCTGTGGCTGTTTGGGGAAACTGCATGGTGCAACTTTTGTCTGTTGCACCATCAATCACAGTTTCATTGTGGAGTGGAATAAAGATGGACTTTCATCCAAGTAATGAGATAAAACTGAGGCTTGAGTCTCCCATGTGCCTTCTGGCAAACTAATGGAAATTTCATGATGTTGTTTTTTTTTTATTATTATTATTATTACCTTTGTGAAGCTCCTCTGGGTGTCTTACAGTTGTATGCAAAAGTTTGGACACCAATGATAATTTTCATGATTTTCCTTTGTAAATCATTGGTTGTCTGGATCAGAAATTTCAGTTAAATATATCATATAACAGACAAACACACTGATATTTGAGAAGTGAAATGGAGTTTCTAGTATTTACAGAAAGTGTGCAATAATTATTTAAACAAAATTGGGCAGGTGCATAAATTTGGGCACACTTGTCATTTTATTGATTTGATTACATTTTGCACTAATTATTGGAACACAAAATTGGTCTGGTAAGCTCATTGACCCCCAACCTCCTTACACAGGTAAATCCAATCATGAGAAAGGGTATTTAAGGTGCCCATTTGCAAATGTTTCCCCTCTTTGCATCTCTTCTAATGAGTGGCAACATGGGAGCCTCTAAACAACTCTCAAATGACCTGACAACAAAGATTGTTCAAAATCATGGTTTAGGGGAAGGATACAAAATGCTATCTCAGAGATTTCAGCTGTCAGTTTCCACTGTGAGGAACATAGGGAAGAAATGGAAGACCACAAGCACAGTATTAGTTAAGGCCCAAAGTGGCAGGCCAAAAAAAATCTCATAAGCTGAAGCGAAGGATGGTGAGAACACTCATAGTCAACCCACAGACCTGCTCCAAAGACCTACAACATGATCTTGCTGCAGATAGTATCTCTGTGCATCGTTCACCTATCCAGCGCACTTTGCACAAGGAGATGCTGTAATGCAGAGGAAGCCTTTTCTGCGTACACGCCACAGACCAAGTTGCTTGAGGTATGTTAAAGCATATTTGGACAAGCCAGCTTAATTTTGGAATAAGGTGCTGTGGACTGATGAAACTAAACTAACTATTTAGTTATTTGGACATAACAAGGCGTGCATGGCTGAAAAAGAACAAAGCATTCAAAGAAAAACACTTACTACCTACAGTAAAATTTGGAGGTGGTTCCATCATGCTGTGTGGCCAGTGCAGGTACTGGGTATCTTGTTAAAGTTGAGGGTCACTTGGATTCCAGTCAATATCAGTAGATTCTTGAGAACAATGTTCATGAATTAGTGACAAAGTTGAAGTTGCTGGATCTTTCAACAAGACAACGGCCCTAAGCACTGCTCAAAATCTACTAAGGCATTCATGCAGAACAAGTACAACATTCTGGAATGGTCATCTCAGTCTCCAGACCTGAATATTATTGAAAATCTGTTGTGTGATTTTAAGCGGCTGTCCATGCTTGGAAACCAACAAACCTGAGGTGTTTTGTAAAGAAGAATGGTCCAAAATACCGTCAACCAGTATCTAGGCTCTCATTAGAAGCTATAGGAAGCGTTTAGAGGCTGCTATTTCTGCAAAAGTAGTTTCTACTAAATATTGATGTATTTTTTTTCTGTTGGGGTGCCCAAATTTATGCAACTGCTTAATTTTGTTTAAAGAACTATTGCACACTTTCTGTAAATCCTATAAACTTCATTTCACTTCTCAAATATCACTGTTTGTTATATGATATATTTAACTGAAATTGCTGATCCAAACAACCAATGATTTATAAAGGAAAATCGTGGCAATCATCAGGGGTGCCCAAACTTTTACCTTTTACATACAGTTGTATGTAAAAGTTTGGGCATCCCTGATGATTTCCATGTTGTGATTTAATGCTATATAAATAAAGGAAAATCCTTTTTCAGTGCCACTGCAAGCTGTTGTATAATTGGTGGATATAAGATATATCTGACATTTATCTCATTGAAGAACACCAAATCTTTCCTTTAGAGCATTAACCTGTAGTTTAGTTATCATTTTTTGATACTTATGTATACCATATGGAACCTGAAATTGCTTTCAAATTTACCGACATTTTGTCTGGGGGGGTGGGGTCAATCTCGCAATGATTCTCTGGGTTGTTTGGGCTGGGAAGGACATAAACCTGTTGTATCCTTTGTTTTGGGGGGAAAGAAAGTTGCATTTGTGTGCCACATTCCAAGCAGCCTTCAAAATGAGGCAGTCTAGTTGTGCCACTACAGTGAGGAAAATAAGTATTTAAACACCCTGCGATTTTGCAAGTTCTCCCACTTAGAAATCATGGAGGGGTCTGAAATTTTCATCTTAGGTGCATGTTCACTGTGAGAGACATAATCTTAAAAAAAAAAAAAATCCAGAAATCACAATGTATGATTTTTTTAAATAATTTACGAGGTCTATTAGAAAAGTATCCGACATTATTTTTTTCAAAAACCATATGGATTTGAATCACGTGTGATTACATCAGACATGCTTGAACCCTTATAGGCATGCGAGAGTTTTTTTTCACGCCTGTCGGTTACGTCATTCGCCTGTGGGCAGTCTTTGAGTGAGGAGTGGCCCACCCTCTCGTCGATTTTTTTTCATTGTTTAGGAATGGCTCAGAGACTGCTGCTTTGTTTGATCAAAATTTTTTCAAAACTGTGAGGCACAACTGAGTGGACACCATTCGATAAATTTAGCTGGTTTACGGTAAAAATTTTAACGGCTGATGAGAGATTTTGGTCTGGTAGTGTCGCCGTAAGGACGGCCCACGGTGCTTGACGGCGAGCTGCGCTTCGAGGCGGCAGCGTCTCGCCATTTCAAGTTGAAAACTTCCACATTTCAGGCTCTGTTGACCCAGGAAGTCGTCAGAGAACAGAGAACTTTCAGAAGAAGTCGGCATGAGGAGTTTATTCGGACATTCCATTGTTAACGGACATTTTGTAATGAAAGAATGTGTGGGCAGAGTCGCATGTCGGGCCGGACCCGACTGCGGGGGGTCGCGACAGGAAAAACACCTCTGTTGGAAACCTTAACAGGCAAGTTGGAACATGCCCAAGCTGTTAAACAATTTCTCAGTTACTCACTTGTTGAAAGCCATCAAAAGCCACCTGAATTTTACAAATGGTTTTCAACACAGAGGTGTTTTTCCTGTCGCGGCGCACACAGATTCGCCGAGTCGTCACGGAAACGACTCGGCGAATTTGCGTGCACGTCTTTCATTACAAAATGTCCTTAAACAGTGGAATGTCCGCATAAAGTCCTCATGCCGACCTCTTCTGAATCTTCTCTGTTCTCTCACGACATCCTGGGTGAATTAAGCCTTAAATTAGGATGTTTTCCGGCCGACGACGGCGCCTGGAAGCGCTGCGCGACGTCCCGCTCCGTGGGAAGTCCTTACACTGACAGAAACACCCCATAATCTCTCATCAGCCGTTAAACTTTTCACCGAAAACCAGCTTAATTTCTCGAATAGTGTCCACTCGGATATTCCTCACAGGTCCAGAAAAAATTTTGATAAAGCAACGCGCGCCGTCTCGAGCAGCGTGTGAAACAAAGGAATTCAGCCGAGAGGGCGGGACCACATCTCACTCAAGGCCTGCCCACAGGGAAATGACGTCACCGACACGCGTGAAAAAACTCACGCATGCGCACGAGGGTTCAAGCATGATTGGTGTAATCGCACGTCATTCAAATCCATATAGTTTTTAAAAAAAATAAAAAGGTAGGATACTTTTCTGATAGACCTCGTATTTGTATGTTACTACTGCAAATAAGTATTTGAACACCTGTGAAAATCATTGTTAATATTTGGTACAGTAGCCTTTGTTTGCAGTTACAGAGGTCAAACATTTCCTGTAGTTTTTCACCAGGTTTGCACACACTGCAGCAGGGATTTTGGTCCACTCCTCCATACAGATCTTCTCTAGATCTTTCAGGCTTGGAGTTTCAGCTCCCTCCAAAGATTTTCTATTGAGTTCAGGTCTGGAGACTGGCCAGGCCACTCCAGGTCCTTGAAATGCTTCTTACCGAGCCCCTCCTTAGTTGCCCTGGCTGTGTGTTTAGGGTCATTGTCATGCTGGAAGACCCAGCCATGACCCATCTTCAATGCTCTTACTGAGGGAAGGAGGTTGTTTGCTAAAATCTCGCAATACATGACCCCATCCATCCTCCCTTCAATACGGTGCAGTCGTCCTGTCCCCTTTGCAGAAGAGCACACCCAGAGTATGATGTTTCCACCCCCATGCGTCACGGTTGGGATGGTTTTCTTGGGGTTGTTCTCATCCTCTAAACATGGTAAGTGGAGTTGACTCCAAAAAGCTCTATTCTGGTCTCATCTGACCACATGACCTTCTCCCATGCCGCCTCTGGATCATCCAGATGGTCACTGGTGAACTGTAAACGGGCCTGGACATGTGCTGGCTTGAGCAGGGGGACCTTGCTGCCCTGCAGGATTTTAAACCATGACAGCATCATGTGTTACTATGTTACTAATGTAATCTTTGTGACTGTGGTCCCAGCTCTCTTCAGGTCATTGACCAGGTCTTCCTGTGTAGTTCTGAGCTTTCTCAGACTCATCCTTACCCCACAAAGTGAGATCTTGCATGGAATCGCAGACCGAGGGAGATTGACAGTCATCTCCTGCTTCTTCCACTTTCTAATAAATAATCATAACAGTTGTCGTCTTCTACCAAGCTGCTTGCCTGTTGTCCTGTAGTCCATCCCAGCCTTGTGCAGGTCTTCAGTTTTGTCCCTGGTGTCCTTAGACAGCTCTTTGGTCTTGGCTATGCTGGACAGGTTGGAGTGTGATTGATTGAGAGTGTGATCAGGTGTCTTTTATACAGGTAACAAGTTCAAACAGGTGCAATTAATACAGGTAAAGAGTGCAGAATAAGAGGGCTTTTTAAAGAAAAAATAACAGGTCTGTGTGAGCCAGAATTCTTGCTGGTTGGTAGGTGTTCAAATACTTATTTGCAGCAGTAACATACAAATAAATTTAAAAAATCATACATTGTGATTTCCGGATTTTTTTTATTTTTTATTTTTAGATTATGTCTCTCACAGTGGACATGCACCTAAGATGGAAATTTCAGACCCCTCCATGATTTCTAAGTGGGAGAACTTGCAAAACTGCAGGGTGTTCAAATACTTATTTTCCTCACTGTATGACACGTGGGCAATGAGTGCAGAATTCTGAGGATGTAGCCCCTGAATTGAGACACAGCCATGGTTAGACTGGTTGAAGAGTGAAAAATTGTTTAAAATTTTTGCCTATGTAAAGTGGAGTTGAAAATAATGAATTATTCAATCTGAATAGTTTATTATTATTATTATTATTATTATTTACTGCTCAGTTGGTAGTGCAGTGTAGCTAACATCTACAAGGTTGGCTAATATTAGCAGCACCTGTTGATAAACAATGTGTTGCGTGGTATTTCACACAGAAATACTGTAGCAGCATGTTCATAGGCAGTAGTAGGACAGTACTGTGTGTATGATTTATTAAACTGGGTGCAAAAAAAGACAGAAGTCCTAAAAAAACAAACACGACAGCTGTCTCTACTGTTAATGCTCAAAACAGCCATCTTGGATTGTGAACTTTGGGTATGTGGTATTCAAACGAGTTCGAGTTGTGACACTAGGGGGTGTAACGGGAAATCACATACTCAAAACACATCTGGAACAATAACGGTGCTAAGAACCAAAACAAACCATTTCCCTGTCTGGTTCCTGTGCCCAAGTAGTAGAACATCAAACACACTTAATGACTACAGACCTGTGGCCCTAACATCACATGTTATAAAGTTACATGAGAGGCTCGCCCCGAGGCACCCCCGCACAGTCGTCGAATGATCGCTGCACCCTCTGCAGTTCCCATACCCTCCAAACAGGGGAGTGGAGGATGCCATTATCTTCATGCCACACAGAGCTTATTCTCACCTGGAGGAGCCAGGCAGCACTACGAGAGTCAGACTGAATGGTGTTGAATGCACTGAAGAAGTCATTCGGCTCGACTTACTTGGCAATAAACTACGTGACATAGTGATGGGATGACGATACCTCAAGGAGTGTAGTGACACACTACAAAAACTGTGTCAGCACTGTATTGACACTGTGTTGGTCACTCAATAGTGACCCCTGCAGTAGTTATAAAATCATTGCAGGCAAATAAAATGAAAATAAGATGGAAAAGCTAACATGCTGCAAACCCAACATCAGCCTGTGAAATATTCAATCACCAGTCCTTTATTTAAAATGTGATCTCATCATTGCATTTTTCATGTGCTCAACTTGTGTGTCAAGTTAAGCTGTTCATGAGAAGAGTTTAAACTTTGCTTAAAACCTTGTTTGTGTAAATGCTAAACTGCGTTGGTATGTACAAGTAGAATATAGCGAATTTGTCTAATAAAATTCAGAGTTAAAATTTGCCTGGGGTACGCACAGGAGTATCTGCCAATTCCGCATTGCCATGCCGAGCTCTATAATGCCTCAGCATTGAAGTGCTCTTATTGATGTAAGATAGCTCTGTGGAGCAGAGCCAACACTTCACCTACAATAAAATAAAATGTTAATTTATCTGAAAATGATTCAGACCTCTTACCAGAAAGGAGTACAAACATATTTCATTGAAAAAATAGCAGTAAACAATGCCCAAAGGAGAAAAAGATCTACCTTATTTGGTGTCAGAAAAATCAAAACTTATTCCAGACTGGGGTAAACCTCTGAATGGTCCATGAAGTCAGTGGAACAAGGTGAAGGCAAGCAAAAATCCAAAGTCCAACAGCAAAACTCCATCCAACAAATCCGCAACATGTCGATGCAGTTTGTTTCCTTATAAACACAGTTTGGCACGGCGCATCTGAATGACACACTTCCTGTATCGGTCACATGATTTTTTTTTTCTTCCCCTTAAAGCGATACACGCACCAATACGGGGTTTCACTCTTGTGTGCTCGGCACAGTGCTGACGCACCAGTGTTGTTCATCCCATCACTAATGTGACATGAAGGTGGAGGCTACACTGGTAGCCTGGATTACCAACTACCTCACAAGCCGCCCACAGTATGTGAGGCTTGGGGGCACCACAGGGGACGGTCCTGTCTCCCTTCCTGTTCACACTCCACACCTCAGAATTCAAGTTCTGGTCACAGTCCTGCCATCTGCAGAAGTTCTCGGACGACCCTGCCATTGTGGGCTGCGTCGGTAGCGACCAGGAGGCTGAGTACAGGAGTGTGGTGGACAGGTTTGTGGAGTGGTGTGGACTCAACCACATGCAGCTCAACGTATCTAAGGGCCCCGTCACACTTAGCTAGATTCAGCTCGAATGGAGCTGAATCAGGCCGAATTGGGGGGAGCCAAATTTTGAGGCCCAATCAGTAGGAACAGACAATAGGACAGCCATGTAGGAATGGCATACGACCACTTAGAATGTGGGTGGATCCCACCTCGACTGATTCGTGCACACCCATGCATATGCACACGATTGCAGTCCAAATGTACTTGGACAACAGTAGGAATATCTGCAATGCTGTTACAATGCACTAAGAACACAAATGATACACTCAGGGTGCCAGACGGAAGCAGACACGGGGAGAGGAGGGTGTGAGCCATTACCATGTCTGCCCTTTGCACAAGATCTGCCGATACTGGATTTAGAAATGCATCAACATAACTGACATGTAACCCAGGATCCACTATCGCATTGCTGTAGTGCTTGTCATCGCGTGTGAGCAGAGTATTACGGCCATCAGATCACTGACCTGCTCAGCCATCCTAACAACTGCACGCACCTGTTATAAAAAGCACTCTGTGATGTGGAACGTGTCGATGTCCCACATGTGTACAGTCATTGTTGTCCAACAGCCCACAATATGTGTCGTGCTCAATGTGTCATTCACTCGGCCTCACTTCCTCTCTCGCTCGCACTGTCCGTCAGCAGGACACCGTGACCACTCAGAATGAACATCATCTTCCCGCGCATAACGGACCCTCTGCACTGTGCGATCAGGGTTTAAGAGCCCCCTCACAGGGCAGCACTGCGATCAGACCTCACAGCTCCACGGGGCTGTGCACTCACGGATGTCACAGCTCCACGGGGCTGTGCACTCACGGATGTCACAGCTCCACGGGGCTGCGCAGGATCCACCACCACACCTCCACGGGGCTGCGCGCGATGGACCGCTACGGGGGTGTGCGCGATCAGACTCCACAGCTGCACAGGGCTGCGTGCGAACAGACAGCACAACTCACAAAATAACCTTTCACATTTTCTGCACTGCAAATGTGGTTTACAAAGTTTTGAGTTGATGCCATCAGTTCCATAAGTCCATGCACACAATGTTTTGTTTTGGTTACACCTCATGGTATGAAGAACACCCCATGATAAATGTTTTTGAAGTTTTTCAACACGCATAATGAAGATGTTAGGAATTAGTTTCTTTGGCACTTAATGTTTGCTTGAGTAAGCTATTAGTCATGTGGAAGAAGTTAGACCACAATACAAATAAAAAATACAAACTACAACTTTATTTCAGAATCCTATTTTACACTATTTACATTGCCATTGACTTTCAGTGATTTAACGAGTTGCAAAAAGAATTGGGTACACCAACAGAAAATGTGATTGAGCTTTGAAATTGTCATAATGTGTACTGTCACTATACTTTATCGCAGTCACTGCCATTTGTTATTGCATTTGCAAACTAATTGAAACTGTGTTTGGGGAAATAGCCATTGTACTGTTTTATATATTATTAGTCTTGCTTGGACTTTTGGCTGTAATGCTCAGGGCTTTTCTGTATTCTTAGAACTGGAAAACTGAGTGTAATTAATAATCTGAAAAGGAGCAGTATTGGGTTTTTAACATAAAATTTGCTTGCAGTCACTTGGTTGAGCTACTTCTAGTGTAGTTTTGGTTTTACCTGATTCTTTTGAAGAATTTGTTGTTAGTGGAAAAAGTATCATTTAATAATTCTTGTCAGTTTTTGGAAATTATAGTTATAGCTGCATAGCTTACTTTATATACAGACATAAATAGAAATATAGTGGAGATGAAATGAGGTAATTCTGTCTGCATGGTTTCCGCTGGCTTGTTGTCTGTCCCTCCCCTTTCCTTTCTCCCTGGCTGGGTGTTATGTAGACGTGGGGGTCAGTCGCCAGCTGCTTCTCACCTCATCTGAGGCAGAGTGTCGCTTTCATGGGCTCTCTGGACACCCAGTTCTCCCCCAGCCTGGCCCTCCAGCCTTGGGCCTGCAGCCTGAGCTGCTTTTGGGGAAGTCAGGCGAGGCTCCATATTTCTGGGAGTGTCGCTCTGGCGGGGTCCCTGCCTTCCCCGTCCATGGGCCTGCTGCAGGTCAGTACAGTCCAGCAGGAGGGGTGGGGTGGGGGCATGGTGCTTACAGCGCCCATTGGATGGATAATTCAAGGTGAAAACTGGACAAATGGACTGAGCTAGATTATTGGATGGTGTACTGCTGTAGCTACAGCTTAAGAATTTTCAGTTTCTCTCTATAACTGTTACAATCAAATTATATTTGAGGAAGCTTGTTTTGAAGTCTTTCTGTACTAATTCACGGTTCTTTTTTCCTCCTGTTTCCCTTTTTTTTTCTCACTACCCACCCTTCTTGCTCATGCTATGTTTATTACAGACGGGCAGGAAAACGCTGGTAAATGTCTTCACCTGGAATCAGAAGAATCAGACCCTTCATTTGGAGAACTGCCTGATGGTGACGAGCTGAAGTCTCCACACAAACCTGATGGGCCGGAGCTTGAGGTGGCCTCTCTGGCCTGTAATGGACAAGCTGCAGGCGCCTTGGGCTCTTCAGAGGGAGCCAAACCCAAGACGGACCCTGAGAAGAAATTTATCTGCAGCATCTGTGGTCAGGCCTTCCGCACCAAGTCCTACCTCAACAAGCACCAGCACAGAGTACACAAAACCCAAAGGGGCCAAGTGAGTGTAGGAGCTGGTTTAAGTGAGCTACCTCCCTCACTGACCTCACCCTTCTCCCCTCAGCAAAGCATGTCTCTGCTGGAGTCCTTCGGCTTTCAGATCGTGCAGTCTGCTTTTGCCTCCTCACTGGTAGACACTGACGCAGGTCAAAGCGGCGTTGACTTTGGAGGGAAGTAACATGTTTTACGGGACCAGATTTTCACATCATCTCTTATTCTTATGACAAAACCTGGTTGCTCACACAAGATGCTCTGTGTTTGGGAACAACTTGGCCTCAAGATTTCTTTATGTTTTCTTCAATGTTGAAACCCTATTTTTGTTGTCGACTGCCCTATGATTCCTACATTTTTCAGAGTAAAGTGCTTGTACAGTGTCTTAGTTCATTAAAAATGACATGAAGGGTTTTTTTCCCCTCCCTATTTTGTATGGTTTTTTTTTTTTTGTCTGTGTAATTAAGCTTTATTCGGTGCACTTTTTTTTTTTTTTTTTGCCTCACAGCTCGTAAGCAGATGTCTTTACCTCAGAGCAACAAGAGGGCTGAATTACAGATTTGTTTTCTTCTTTACCTCTTAAGAAGGAAATCCTTTTGTTTTGAGGGCAGATACTTAACTTGCTCACACATTGAGAAACCCACAGCATGTTTCATGATACATTTAAGCAATTGATAACGTCTTCATGAACCAAGGAGTCAGTGTTCATTTCAGGCAGTGATTCTGATGTCTGTGAATGAGTGCTTTGTTTAAAAAATTTTTTAAAAGCGTTTTGTTGTTTTTGAAAACCTGGATTCATACCCATCTTAAATTGTATAATCTCAAATGTGACAGAGCCACTGAACTGTCAGATATTAATGAGGCTACCTCATGAAAGTAAATATTGTGATCCTATTTTGAACATACCCCAAATCAAAAGTCAAGGTTCCATTGGCTCTTCTGTCAGCTCTCCTCTCATTGAAGTTATTATTAATCATTTGTTTTCTTTAAGGCCTACATTTGTGCTGAATTTCATCATACGTATGTAAGACTAACAAAGAAACTGAGTCATGTAAATTCCTGCACAACCGAAAAACTGAATTTACAACATCGGTCGATTTTTGGTTAGCATTCATATCTCACTATCTGAACAGGCTGATGGGTACTATGCATAACATATTATATATATATATATATATATAAACACAACCCCTGGCAAAACATTATGGAATCACCGGCCTCGGAGGATGTTCATTCAGTTGTTTAATTTTGTAGAAAAAAAGCAGAACACAGACATGACACAAAACTAAAGTCATTTCAGATGGCAACTTTCTGGCTTTAAGAAACACTATAAGAAATCAGGAAAAAAAAAATGTGGCAGTCAGTAACGGTTACTTTTTTAGACCAAGCAGAGGGAAAAAAATATGGACTCACTCAATTCTGAGGAAAAAATTATGGAATCATGAAAAACAAAAGAACGCTCCAACACATCACTAGTGGGTGATTCTTTAACTACGGGCACTATTGGCCTTGTAAATGTAATTTCCACCACACCATTGCCTTACAATATAAAGCACCTTGGGGCAACTATTTGTTGTGATTTGGCACTATATACATGTGCTCTGATGTCACTGTTTATTTCCATAGAAACTACCAAAACAATCTTTCATACAAACTGTTTAAAGGGACGTTACAGTGTTGTGGTGGAAATTACGGCAGTAGTGTGGGACAACTACATTTTGTTTAAAAAAAAAATCACAATAGTTGTATGACATTGAATACCCCAATTATGTTTTGATTATTTGACTGATATTTTATTCAGAGATATTTTAAAACATTAGAAAAAACGTTTCTTTACCATTCATTTTTGTCATTGAAGATCAAAAGTCTGGATGTGGGAGAAGCACAAAACAGCAATATTTGCATATAATGATGCTGAAAAAAGGTGAAAAAGTCATCATAGACTACTAGAACACATTTCTTAACACACTTTCATTGTAAAGATAACTATAAAAGTGTGACGTTTCCCCTTTTTTCTGTTTCTCATAAAATATGAACAAAGGACATAAGTGCCCGTAGTCTAAGAATCACCCTAGTATTTTGTTGCACCAACTCTGGCTTTTATAACAGCTTGCAGTCTCTGAGGTATGGACTTAATGAGTGACAAACAGTACTCTTCATCAATCTGGCTCCAACTTTCTCTGATTGCTGTTGCCAGATCAGCTTTGCAGGTTGGAGCCTTGTCATGGACCATTTTCTTCAACTTCCACCAAAGATTTTCAATTGGATTAAGATCTGGACTATTTGCAGGCCATGACATTGACCCTATGTGTCTTTTTGCAAGGAATGTTTTCACAGTTTTTGCTCTATGGCAAGATGCATTATCATCTTGAGAAATGATTTCATCATCCCCAAACATCCTTTCAATTGATGGGATAAGAAAAGTGTCCAAAATATCAAAGTAAACTTGTGCATTTATTGATGTAATGACAGCCATCTCCCCAGTGCCTTTACCTGACATGCAGCCCCATATCATCAATGACTGTGGAAATTTACATGTTCTCTTCAGGCAGTCATCTTTATAAATCTCATTGGAACGGCACCAAACAAAAGTTCCAGCATCATCACCTTGCCCAATGCAGATTTGAGATTCATCACTGAATATGACTCATCCAGTCATCCACAGTCCACGATTGCTTTTCCTTAGCCCATTGTAACCTTGTTTTTTTCTGTTTAGGTGTTAATGATGGCTTTCGTTTAGCTTTTCTGTATGTAAATCCCATTTCCTTTAGGCGGTTTCTTACAGTTCGGTCACAGATGTTGACTCCAGTTTCCTCCCATTTGTTCCTCATTTTTTTTGTTGTGCATTTTCGATTTTTGAGACATACTGCTTTAAGTTTTCTGTCTTGACGCTTTGATGTCTTCCTTGGTCTACCAGTATGTTTGCCTTTAACAACCTTCCCATGTTGTTTGTATTTGGTCCAGAGTTTAGACACAGCTGACTGTGAACAACCAACATCTTTTGCAACATTGCGTGATGATTTACCCTCTTTTAAGAGTTTGATAATCCTCTCCTTTGTTTCAATTGACATCTCTCGTGTTGGAGCCATGATTCATGTCAGTCCACTTGGTGCAACAGCTCTCCAAGGTGTGATCACTCCTTTTTAGATGCAGACTAACGAGCAGATCTGATTTGATGCAGGTGTTAGTTTTGGGGATGAAAATTTACAGGGTGATTCCATAATTTATTCCTCAGAATTGACTGAGTCCATATTTTTTTTTTCCCTTCTGCTTGGTCTGAAAAAGCAACCATTACTGACTGCCACAATTTTTTTTTCTTGATTTCTTATAGTGTTTCTTAAAGCCAGAAAGTTGCCATTTGAAATGACTTTAGTTTTGTGTCATGTCTGTGATCTGCTTTTTTTTTTTCTACAAAGTTAAACAACTGAATGAACATCCTCCGAGGCCGGTGATTCCATAATTATTGCCAGGGGTTGTATATGTGTGTATATATATATATATATATATATATATATATATATATATCTTATTTGTACGCCTTGGAGAGTAAAATTGAGAATACAGTGATAAACGGAGCTTACTGTTGGCCAGGGTTATAATACTGATGTGATAACTGGTTGAATGTGATTTCTGCAATCCCCTGAAGTTTTTTGTTTGTTTAAATAATGGTTTGTCAAATCAATTTGTTCCAAGAAGTGAAAGTGTACAACTGAGGAATACAGCTGTTTATTACTGTGCTCTATATGCAGAAATAGTTTAGAATAAGTATTTTCCTGAAAAGTTTTTTTTTTTTTTTTTTTTTTTTTGAGGGGCGAGTTTTTTTGGTTAATATTACAATATATTGATTATGTCACAAAACATGCCTTGTGCTGATTGAGAATGGATGTTGTATACAAGCATAGAATGAAATTTGTTTTTGACACTTGGATATTAACTCAGTTGTGTATATTAAACATGGAGGAAGGTCAGGTATATTTTTAGTATATATTGAGAATTGTAGATTATATTTTATTAACTTATTTGTGTCCCTTCTGCTTTGTGTACAGGTTAAGTTTTTCTAATTGTCAAATGAAAATCCTGTGACTTCTCTCATTTTGTATTTTCCCCCCATTATAATAGAAGCGTTTGTTTGTCGTTATAGTTATGGATTTAGATGTCAATTGTATGGACCGAACAAACCCAGGGGAACTCAGTAAATTGTGTGTGTGTTTACAGTAACATTCAGTTAGCCATGCCACAAAATGCTTATGAGTGTGTTTCGATGAAAATGTAGTTAATACCATTAAAACGTAAAGCTCACGTCTTATCAAGAAATATCTTTGACACAATAAAGACATTTTTCCTCCTACTGCTGTTCCTCAACAGTTGGTGGCAATTCTGTCACATGAAACGAGAAATTAACACTGGATCTTGTACCAGCTTTTGACTTCTGTAATTTATGATCTTGTTTTTGTTGATTCTTTCATTTTATTTGCATTATGAGAAATCTGTAAACATTTAAAACTTTCTGACATTTATGTACTTGTTTAGCATTGTAACCCAGCAGCTTGTTATAGTTTAAAGGAAAATGCCAACATTTTCCCACCTAGGCACTTTATTTATTTTTTTATGTTTTGTGGGTCATCTTTTCACTTTGGACAAAAATTAATGTTGGACCCAGCCCCACCTCGGCAATCAACTTATAATCACTCAGTGGACATTGTCGCCATCCAGCAGCTAAAACGCTAAGGTAAGCAGCCAACTTTATAATCGTTGTCTTGAAAAGATTAGCGCTGACGGTTGATTAGTGGTTAGCACTGTTGCCTCACAGCAAGAAGGACATGGGTTTGATTCCCACCTGTGGCCTTTCTGTGTGGAGTTTGTGTGTTCTCTCTGTGTTTGCGTGAGTTCTCTCGGCGCTCTGATTTCTCTCGGCGCTCTGATTTCCTCCCACATCCAAAGACGCTGGCTTTGGTGGATTGGATATTCTAAATTATCCATAGGTGTGTGTAGGAGTGAGTGTGTGTGTTTGTGTATATGTGGCCTTGCGACACACTGCCGTCCTTTCTAGGGTGTAACCCGCCTCATGCGTTAACTGCTGGGATACGCTCCAGGCTCTCCGTGACCCTTAATTGGAAACGCAGTTGAAGATGAGCAAGTCTTGAAAAGTTTATGTTTAGCGAGGAAAACATGCGTGTTTATCTGTGCGTAGGTCCTGTCCATGCTACTGGACAGGACCTAGTGATGCTTTTGCCTCTTGACAGGTGACAAGAACCTGCAAACTGAGTATTTCTGATAGCCCCAACCAGTAACATTAATTAGTTGGTTAGCCTGTGACTTTGTATTCTAAATCGCTAATGACCAGATAAAATTTTTGTCATGAATGAAAATGTGACCCCCAGTACATCTAAGAAATAAATCTTAGTTTGGAAAGTGCCAGTTATTCTTTAAACTTGACAACCTTACAGTTCATAGCCTCCACCAAGGCCCACAACACCTCATCTCACAATTTGATTTTTTTTTTTTTTTTTTTATCTGGATTGTACCCCAACATTCCTTGGTTGTTAACTAAGGCCAGACTCAGCCATTTTGCCACATTTTGTAAAAGTTTATTGGCATACCATTAGCTGTGGCTGACATATGAATATCAGCTAAAAATGCAAACAGACCCTTTTCACAGTGGCTACTTCCTGCTACTGAAATGTGTTGAAAATGACATAATTATGTTTGCATTAATGAAGTGATCTAATTAGTGTCATTTTTTTTTAAAGTGTCAGTTCTGAGCCTCTTGGATGTGGTTTATATATATATATATATATATATAAATTCTGGTCACTTCATGTGATAAAGTACATAAAGCCTTTGTTGAAGTAATTGAAATAAGTTGCGCTGTCGGTGAAAAGGGTCTGTTTTGAAATTCTGGCCCTGTTATAATAAGAGGCATCAGCGGCATGTGTGTCTCTGCTGTAAACTTTAATCCTGACACCCTTTGGTCTCAGTCCACTAGTGAAGGGTTTTGCCGTGTGTGTTGTTGACTCTGTAAAAACAGAATTATCAGCTGTCTGTGTACTTCTGTTCATTTTTTAAACTGTCTGTTCATTCAGTGCATTCCTATATTATTTATGGTTACACTGTAATTGTAACAAGTGTATATAGGATTCATATGCACATGCTATAAATATATTTAAAAAGACCCAACATATATAATGACATCTTGTCAATGATGGTCCTGTACATAACTCCCCCCCCCCCCCCCCCCCCCCCTCCCGTCTTCTATGTAAGTTATTGTTTGAGTGAACGTATGAACTGCTAGCACAAAAGTAAATGTGCACTGTCTTGGGGTGAATGTCTATCACTGGTTGGTGGCAGTAGTGTCACTGTACCATCACTGTTCACACTGCCACCTGCATGACTTTTTTTTTTTATATATCCACTCTGTCGTTATGTACTCAGATTTTCTCCCAAAAATGTAATAATGGTTGTTGTATTTGTTAAAATACTCTTAAGTGAAAGATTGTCAGGAAATTACACAACATTTGTTTAATTTTAGTTTTTCTTCTATGAATATTTGCCATTTAATTCATTAGGATGTATAATGTGTTCTATACATTTTGGTAATCAAATATAAAAAATGATTTTTAGAAAAACACATTCTTTGGGCCTACATGCAAGTGTTTCGTGTTCATGGTCTGTTGCAAAGTGCCTTCCAGATACTGATTGTGCACAGCAGTGGATTAAAAAAAAAAAGGTTGCTCTTTTGTAAAGGTTAAGAACTGTACAGAGTGACCTGCATTGACACTTTTTGATAAAACAGAAAATGTACAGTATCTTAAACATGGTATTTTATCATTGTATTCCACAAGGTGGCTCTTACGACATGAGCTACTGGTTTTGTTATGTCTTTGGACACATTTCAGTATAAGCATACTTTGCTATAGATTTCTGTTTTTGTATGCCGTTGTTGGGCCTCGTCTCTTGTTGGTACAGAGATGAACATTAAATAAACAGCAGTTAGAAAAAAAAAAAGCTTTATATTTGTTTGGTAAATAGTTGTTGTGGGTTCATGTCGACGTCCCAGTTTAGTCACTGGTCTGCTGTAGTGTATCACTTATTTCACCCCACCCAGACCTTGACAAGACTGACAGAATGGAAAACAACATGGAAACTTTGTAACAGATGACATATTTTCTAGGAGTGATTGTAGGCTGGTGGATAGCGAACGTGTATTTACACGTGAGTGCATATGGGTTGACTACAGCAGCGAGAGTTCCTGTCCTGAGGAGATGGAGCCCTCTTTTGTGTAAAATCTGTCAATTCAGACTTACGTTTCTTACCCTGGTTGTGTATTTTGCATTCCAACGTAGATGGGGTGAGGTGTGTTATCCAGAGACAGACTCCACAAGAATCCAAGGGTGGGGGAGTGAAGCTGTGACACCGGCTGAGCCCGTTCAAGTGTCTTAAGCCTGTGTCGGAGAACTCTCAGCATGCACAGCATTTCTATGGTTATATAAGAGCACGGTGGATTAGCACTGTTGCCTTACAGCAAGAAGGTCATGGGATCAATTCCCACCTGTGGCCTTTCTGTGGAGTTTTGCATGCTATTGGAAATTGGAAACTTTATCCAGGTCTCCCTTGTTAAAGAGATCTCAATCTTAGTGGGACTAACCTTATTAAATTTTTAAAAAATTATACACACATACAGTTGTGTTCAAAATATCAGTATTTAAAAAGAGCAAGTAAAGCTCAAAATCTTTATAACCGCTTTTATTTCCATACACGCAAATGCATTGGGAATACTGCACATTCTTCCAGACTCAAAATGATAAATTTATCCAATTTATTACTTTGCAGAACGTGAAGAAAAAGGAATATTGGGCTGTTCAGAAAAATTAAGTGCATTTTTCTTTGTGAAAAAACAGGTGGTTCTTATTTAAGGATGAAGGCAGCCAATGTCGCACATACTGGTTGTTGTATAGTTCTCTGTGAAAATCTGAGTCGAATGAGTCGTTCCAGAAATTGTTCAGAAGAATGGCGTACTTTGATTCAAAAGTTGATTGGAGAGGGGGAAACATATAAGTATAGAAAATGATAAGCTGCTCAGCTAAAATGATCTCAGATGCATTAACCTGGCAACCAAAATCAGACGTGGAAGAGAACTGAAAACTGCCATTCAAATAGGTCGAAGAATAGCCAGACTAACAAAGACTCAGCCAGTGATCACCTCCAGGGTTATCAAAGAAGGTCTAAAATTACCTGTGAACACTAACATTTGGAAGACATCTAAATGATGCCACGCTATGGGGGAGGAAGCCCCCGCAAAGTCCCATTGTTGAAAAAAAATGATGTGCCAAAAAAAAAAAACCCAGACTGGCCTAAAGGGAAATGATGCAACATTTTGTGAACTGATGAAAGCAAAATTGTTCTTTTGGGGTGTGGTTGCTGCAGACAGTTTGTCAGACAATCCCCGAAAACTGAATTCAAGCCACAGTACACTGTGAAGACAGTGAATCATGGTGGAACAAGCATCATGATATGGGGATGTTTCTCGTACTATGATATCGGGCCTATTTGTCACGTACCAGAGCTCATGGATCAGTTTGAATACATCATAATACTTGAAGACGTCACGTTGCCTTATGCCAAAGAGGAAATTCCCTTGAAATGGGTGTTTCAACAAGACAATGACCCCAAACACACCAGCAAGTAAGCAGCACCTTGGTTACAGACCAACAAGATTAACATGGAGTAACCAGCCCAGGACCTTAATCCAATAGAAAACTTTTGCGGTGACATCAGAAATCCTGTTTCTGAGCCAAGAAATGCAGAGGAATTGTGGAATGTAATCCAGTCGTCCTGGGCTGGAATGCCTGTTCACAGGTGCCAGAAGTTGGCTGACTCAATGCAACACAGATGTGAAGCAGTTCTCAGCAGTGGTGGGCATAGCTAATCAAAAAGTTAGCTTTGATAACTGCTAATCAGCTAACTGAAAAGTTATCTTTTATAACGATAAACTGCCAAAACATTTTATCGGAAGCTACAGCTAACCTTCAGTATTGCCTCCGCTACATTCTCAGCTACTAATAAGATGATTTTAAGTTTAAACACCGCAAACACTTCTGATTGAATCAAAGGCGATCACAAACCAAAACACAGCCAATGAGTCAGCATTTCTGTCTGTGCGCCCTGCTCACTGCTGTAAGGAAGCGTCATTTACTTTGACAGCATACAGCAGTCCAGCTTTGAAGCAGATGTCTTTAAAAGGAAAGCAAGTTTGACTTATGGTTTTGATTTATAAATCAAATTCATCTAGAGAGAATAGCTACATTAATGTCAAATGGTAAATGGATTGTATTTATATAGCGCTTTTCCATCTGTATCAGATGCTCAAAGCGCTTTACAATTATGCCTCACATTCACCCCGATGTCAGGGTGCTGCCATACAAGGCGCTCACTACACACCAGGAGCAATAGGGGATTAAAGGCCTTGCCCAAGGGCCCTTAGTGATTTTCCAGTCAGGTGGGGATTTGAACCCATGATCTTCTGGACTCAAGCCCAACACCTTAACTACTCGACCATCACCTCCCCTACTCTTAAAATGTACAAAGTGAAAATATAACACATAACTGTTAATTTTAAAATAATGCACTAATTCTGAAAAGTCTGTTAAGTTGTGATTCATTTCAACAACCGTGTGATATAACCGGGATCAAAATGCATAGAACACTGCCACCACCCACTACATTTTAAGAGTTGACATTAATTCTAGCCAGATTAATTTGATTTATAATTCAAAACCATAAGTCAAACCTGCTTTCCTTTTCAAGACGTCTGCCTTACAGCTGGACTGCTGTATGCTGTCAAGGGGTAATGACTTTTTTTTTTTCTTGTGGCAGTCTGGTGGCCTGGTTCCTTCTGCTGGCGTAGAGTTGAACTCAGCTCCTCTCAGCTGCCTCACTGCTGCAAAATACAAAGCAGACAGGAACCAACAGGTTTTAAAAATGTTTTTCACTGTTACTACGGAGAAAAACATTAGTTATCGGAATTAAATTCATCGGAAGCTAATTGTTCACTGATTGTTTTTGAAGTTAGCTGAAAAGCTAATCTACTAACAAAAAAGCTAGCTTTGCTAATTAGCAGAACTGTGCCCACCACTGGCTCTCAGAAACTGGTTTTACAACTAAATATTAGTTCAGTGATTCACAGGAAAGCTAAATCTTGAAGCATTTTTCAGTTTATTCAGTAAAGGTTTGAGTTTGAAAAGAAAAATACAGACACTTTTTTTTTTTTTTTTTAACAGCCCAATATTCCTTTTTCTTCACTTTCTGTGTGAAGTACATTTGATAAATTGTCCTCATGTTTTGATTTGAAATTGAATGTGAAGTGTTGCCAATGCATTTGTGTGTATAGAAATAAAAGCTATTATAAGGATTTTAAGCTCACTTTTTTTAAACACACTGCTATTAATTTGGACATGACTGTAGGTTAAAATAAGTGAATCTTTTCTCAGCTGGTGATGTGCTGTATGTTGGGGTGAGCAGAGCAGGGACATGAAATGAGCATACAGCACTGACACCACATGGGATGGCCAGAGTCAGTAGCTGACACCTGACAAAAATGACTTGAAGACATCCATTAAGGACTTCACCTTCTCTCCCAGTGTGCTCTATGTACAACTCCAGCAGCTCCTAGTGTTCCTAAGAGGTCTCCCAGCCAAGTACTAATCAGAATCTGCTCTTCTTAACTTCTAAAATCTGATGGGATCAGTTGTGCACAGAGTAGCATTGCTGCAATAATAACACATAAATAAAGGGAGTGGGTGATGATAATAGTCCTGTCTGCCAAGTATACACGTATTCTGTCAATAATGATATATTTTAGTAGAGCTGACTACAAACCAAAAACTGAACATCTTTGGTGGAAATCATCACCAGTGCACAGCAGATGTATGCCTGCGCCATACCTGTATGTTGCAATAAACAGAAAATGGACCTCTTTAATATTTTCAATTCAGTGTGAGACCAACATACACAAACTGTTGCATTCACTTACTTTTTGCACTGCTTTCAGTGTCACCTTTGTCAGTGTAAAGGTATCGAGTTGTGTCGGGGAAGAAAAACAGGATTATTGCCTGCAAGGAATGTCGCTAAAACACAAGAGATATGGCCAAGTCTCCTCTGCCCATAATCTTCCTGAAACAACAACAAAAAAAACATCAGGAGGAAAATAAAATCTACAAATCAAATAATACACCAACCTCAAGAAGCCTGTTTCTGTTTTCATCATAATAAGTAACACAAGGTTAACAAGATATAGTATTTTAGTCTGAGACCAGAAACAACAAAAAAAGATATTGGTCTGGAGGTATGCAAAAATAAATAAAAATAATTATTGAGTAATGTTTCCCACCACTGGGATTGGCTCCATCTTTCCACCGTGCCCTGAACTGGAATAAGTAAGTTTAGAAAATGGATAGACGGTAATGTTTTCCAAGTAATGTGTGTTGGCCTCTTTAATAAGTGAGTAAGTTGTTTGCAATACACACTTTTCTTGTGTTTTTAAGTTTATCCTTCTGTAGGTATATGGAGCTAAATCCAGGCCAAAAGTTTTGTAATCTGAAAATAAAAAGAGATTGAAAAAATAAATTCTGAAACTGAAAATTCAGTGTTTGTTCTTGAATTTTATAATCATTTAAAAAGTATTATTAAAATAAAAATAAGTGTAAGATATAAAAAGCGCATATTAAACAAATATGTAGGACTGCTTTTTTGCATTTGCGCAATATCTCTAAAATCAGAAAGGTCTTGTCTCAGAGTGATGCTGAAAAACTAATTCATGCATTTATTTCCTCTAGGCTGGACTATTGTAATTCATTATTATCAGGTTGTCCTAAAAGTTCCCTAAAAAGCCTTCAGTTAATTTAAAATGCTGCAGCTAGAGTACTAACGGGGACTAGAAGGAGAGAGCATATCTCACCCATATTGGCCTCTCTTCATTGGCTTCCTGTTAATTCTAGATTAGAATTTAAAATTATTCTTCTTACTTATAAGGTTTTGAATAATCAGGTCCCATCTTATCTTAGGGACCTCATAGTACCATATCACCCCAATGGAGCGCTTCGCTCTCAGACTGCATGCTTACTTGTAGTTCTTAGGGTTTGTAAGAGTAGAATGGGAGGCAGAGCCTTCAGCTTTCAGGCTCCTCTCCTGTGGAACCAGCTCCCAATTCAGTTCAGGGAGACAGACACCCTCTCTACTTTTAAGATTAGGCTTAAAACTTTCCTTTTTGCTAAAGCTTATAGTTAGGGCTGGATCAGGTGACCCTGAACCATCCCTTAGTTATGCTGCTATAGACGTAGACTGCTGGGGGGTTCCCATGATGCACTGTTTCTTTCTCTTTTTGCTCTGTATGCACCACTCTGCATTTAATCATTAGTGATCGATCTCTGCTCCCCTCCACAGCATGTCTTTTTCCTGGTTCTCTCCCTCAGCCCCAAAGAGCCCCAGCAGAAGACTGCCCCTCCCTGAGCCTGGTTCTGCTGGAGGTTTCTTCCTGTTAAAAGGGAGTTTTTCCTTCCTACTGTAGCCAAGTGCTTGCTCACAGGGGGTCGTTTTGACCATTGGGGTTTTACATAATTATTGTATGGCCTTGCCTTACAATATAAAGCGCCTTGGGGCAACTGTTTGTTGTGATTTGACGCTATATAAAAAATTGATTGATTGATTGATTGATATATATTTTCAGTTTAAATATACAACCCCTGGCAAAAACTATGGAATCACCGGCCTGGATGATGGAGGATGTTCATTCAGTTGTTTAATTTTGTAGAAAAAAAAGCAGATCACAGACATGACACAAACCTAAAGTCATTTCAAATGGCAACTTTCTGGCTTTAAGAAACACTATAAGAAATCAGGAAAAAAAATTGTGGCAGTCAGTAACGGTTACTTTTTTAGACCAAGCAGAGGGAAAAAAATATGGAATCACTCAATTCTGAGGAAAAAATTATGGAATCATGAAAAACAAAAGAACGGTCCAACACATCACTAGTATTTTGTTGCACCACCTCTGGCTTTTATAACAGCTTGCAGTCTCTGAGGCATGGACTTAATGAGTGACAAACAGTACTCTTCATCAATCTGGCTCCACCTTTCTCTGATTGCTGTTGCCAGATCAGCTTTGCAGGTTGGAGCCTTGTCATGGACCATTTTCTTCAACTTCCACCAAAGATTTTCTATTGGATTAAGATCCGGACTATTTGCAGGCCATGACATTGGCCCTATGTGTCTTTTTGCAAGGAATGTTTTCACAGTTTTTGCTCTATGGCAAGACGCATTATCATCTTGAAAAATGATTTCATCATCCCCAAACATCCTTTCAATTGATGGAATAAGAAAAGTGTCCAAAATATCAACGTAAACTTGTGCATTTATTGATGATGTAATGACAGCCATCTCCCCAGTGCCTTTACCTGACATGCAGCCCCATATCATCAATGACTGTGGAAATTTACATGTTCTCTTCAGGCAGTCATCTTTATAAATCTCATTGGAACGGCACCAAACAAAAGTTCCAGCATCATCACCTTGCCCAATGCAGATTCGAGATTCATCACTGAATATGACTTTCATCCAGTCATCCACAGTTCACGATTGCTTTTCCTTAGCCCATTGTAACCTTATTTTTTTCTGTTTAGGTGTTAATGATGGCTTTCGTTTAGCTTTTCTGTATGTAAATCCCATTTTCTTCATGCGGTTTCTTACAGTTCGGTCACAGACGTTGACTCCAGTTTCCTCCCATTCGTTCCTCATTTGTTTTGTTGTGCATTTTCGATTTTTGAGACATATTGCTTTAAGTTTTCTGTCTTGACGCTTTGATGTCTTCCTTGGTCTACCAGTATGTTTGCCTTTAACAACCTTCCCATGTTGTTTGTATTTGGTCCAGAGTTTAGACACAGCTGACTGTGAACAACCAACATCTTTTGCAACATTGCGTGATGATTTACCCTCTTTTAAGAGTTTGATAATCCTCTCCTGATATCTCAAAGCCGTCCCGTGAGACCAAAACGAAGGTGGTTTTGTGTCGGTCCAGCAGCAAATCCATCGTGACGCGCGAAGCGTCCGCTCGGCTTTCCATGATAAAATCTCTTGTTAAATGTGAAATCTGAAGGAAAATAGTTGATGTCCAGCTCTTGTGATAACCAGAGAAATTGCACACGATGGTCACGGATCCACAGAGCGATCTGTTTAGAAATTAAATGGTCGCTCAGCCTGTCGATGGCAGCTGGAGCGCGGCGCGCCCCACAGCTGCTGCGGGCTGTCCTTAAAGGGACAGTAACATCCCTTAATGTGTTTGAAGCCCATAAAATTTTCAATAAAAAACACCTGAATTTCTCGAATGGTGTCCACATGGATGTGCCTCACAGTTTCTAAAAAAAATTTGATCAAGCAAAGCAGCAGTCTCTCAGCCATTTCCCTGACAATGAAAATCCGCCGAGAGGGCTGGACCACTCCTCACTCAAAGCCTGCTCACAGGCGAATGACGCAACCGACAGGCGTGAAAAAAATCACGCATGCGCATGAAGGTTCAAGGTTGGCTCACGCAAGCACATGTGATTCAAATCCATATGTTTTTTTGTTTTTTTTAAATAAGGTCGGATACTTTTCTAATAGACCTCGTATAGTTATATCATCCGGTGCTTATTTTAGGCCAATGATCTGACCCATAATTTTCGCAAAGCCAACGAAGATGGCAGTTGTGAGGGTGATGAAACATCTGAGTGTCTTTGGAGAAGTCTCACCAATGTACATCAGATGAACACTTCGTCCAAGATCTGCAGAGAAATGAAAGAGAAAAAGGGAAAACAACAGTTTAACCTGAAGATGTACAAGGAGCGCACAAACACACTTGGGTAACATTGGCCACAGTCATTATTACTCCTACCAACCAATCACATGGTTCAGCTTTTATCTGTGATCAAAGAGTAGATTTTGGATAAGATCTCTTCCCTGATCGAAAGTCCATCTCTACAAAAATTTTGTTAAAATTTGTCCTGTGCTTTTTGAGTTATCATATACATATGGAATAAACAAAGGTGATCACATAACCTCCACCCCTGTTGGAAATAAATAAACATACCAGCTCACCAGCCCTTACCAGCATTATATCCATGGAGAAATCTGCCTAGTACGATCATCTCAAAAGACTGACCCATGCAGCTGAAGAGCATCAGCAGGGCAGCAATGATGGCCAATGAACAGCTGAACAGCAAAGCTTTTTCCTGCAAAATTAAAATAAATCTTTAAGACTATATTTAAAATGATTGAAGGGAAACTGCAAACTGCTCTACAGTGCAAACTGCGATATGATTTACATCTTGTATTCTGCCTGCTTTCTGTGAACCTTCAACATGTACTTTGTAAAAGCATGCATTCTGGTTCAGGTAGACATCTTGAGTTGTGCTGCTGTATCACGTTCCCTGGCTCACAATTTTCATTTCAGGAAAAGCCTCATCAAACAGGCAAAAACTCATATATACTATCATGATTTTGTCAAAATGAATGTGTTTGAGTTTGTGTCCTCCGATATACATTGAAGGCATTTGATTTGGTTGAACAGGGCTGTTCTGTGGGATTTCATGCAAATATGCAGAATCTCCAACAATTTGCTGGACATCGCACACAGTGTGCATACAGGTACTGGTAAGGGTTGTGCAAAGTGGAGACAGAGTCTGACTTCTTCCAGGTGCATGAACTTGGAGTTGCATAGGATTGGTTCTGTATTCAGGTGGCTTAGCTTGGTCGGTGAGGAAAGGTTTACTGACATTGACTTTATGGCTGATGCTGTGAGCATTGTGGAATCAGTGAGTACTCAAGAAGCTGAGTGAGGGGTTAGAGTGTCTGGGTTCAAAACTAAGATCTAAACATTGGGGGACAAACTGCCTGGAGTCAGTCTTCAGCACTTTATGTCTAAGTGGTGAAAGTGTCAAACTTTTAGAGATATTCCCTTAGCTTGGCAGTGATGTACAGGTGACTGGGAAGAGTTTATGTAATCATGACGTCTGATGACAGAAGTGTTTGATGATGCTGATACCTGAAGAGGCGATGAGAAAATGATAAACAAACTGCTTACGTTCACTCTTCTATGTGGCTATGTTTACATGTTCTATTCTAAATCATAAGCACCAAGATTCATGAAAACCTGTTAATTAGATTTTGACTAATCCTGTTCACAAACCAACTCATCAAAGTATTAAATTACAAATAGTGGAGCAGATAACTATGACCTTTGGCCAGAATTGTTCACATGGTGATGCAAGCATCAGATTTGGCATAAATGTTTTTCATCAATCAGTGTTTGAGAAAAAAAAGTGCTGGCCACTTGAAAATCCAATATGGCGGCCAGGTAGGAGTCAATGAAATATTGGTCAAAATTTAAAAATGCTCCAGTCATATTGAAAAGTATAACACATTATTTGTCTTATCATAAATATTCCAAAAAGCTATAGTTTGACATAGCTTTTTGGAATATTAAGAACTAAGAACATTAAACATTAAGAATGGTGACAAAGGTCAGTTTCAGTTTGTACAGGAGTCAAACGTTAAAGTTACCCCAATTTTGGTAGAAAGTTGTGCAAATTATTGGTTCAACTAATAGGATTAATAACTGGAATAGTTTTGACTGTGCTGAATGCTTTGTCAAACAATTGTCAAACAATGTCGATGTACATTAGATATATGGCATGTGACATATGTTACCCCGTAACGTGACAACTGAGCATGACACATGGTGCAAACTATTCCTTTTTAAAACTTTATTAACTCAACCAATAATTTCCATCACATTTTACAAAAATTTGAGCAACTTTAACTTCTGACCCCTGTACAAACTGAAATTGAACTTTGTCACCTTTCTTACTGTTTTTATCCCATAACTCCATAACATTCAGTCACAGATAGTCCAAACTATACATTTTTGAATCTTTGTGATCAGATACATAATGTGGTGTAGCTTTCAATATGATTGGAGCATTTTTTATTTTTGACCCCTCTGTATTCTTCATTGACTTGTACCTGGCCGCCATATTGGATTTTCAAGTGGCCAGCACTTTTTTCTCAAACACTGATTTATGAAGAACATTTATGCCAAATCTGATGCTTGTATTATCATGTAAAGGATTGTTTAAGTTATCTGCTGCACTACAAACAATCATCATTATTGTGGAGATGGCAAACTAACGGTCCATGTCCAGTAGATGGTGCTGAAATGTTGCTGTTGTATCACAACACCACAAACACACAAACTGATATTTTCACTTCATTCCTAGTGATAACACTTCAGAGGTCGGGGACTAGCGGTTAGAGCAGTGGGCTTGTGAACAGAGGTTCTTTGGTTCAATTCCCCTTTCTGTCATGCAACTCACTGTGCTGCTCAAGTTGAGCCTCTTACATGACAGCACACTGATGTTAGTGTGTATGTGAGAAACACACTGTTGTTCAGTGCTTTTGTTTTTGAGAAAAAAAAAAAAACCTATAGAAATGCAGTTCTTTTAAAATACTGTTAAAAAAGAAATAAAAAATAAAGAATGACAACATGCATTATTACCCCAACACCTTTCGCAAAAACTCTCAGGTTATCATGTGATTCATATGAAAACAGCTGAACAGCCAGTTAGGTGCACTGATTTAATCTGTGATCAAAAGGGGGAAAATATAATTATTGACGTTATTGTGAAAAATTAAAAAGTTACATTTTTAACCCCTTAACGCCTATTGTCGCATATATTCTACAATATTTGACTCAAATATGCAACACACCAAATTGACCAGTATGCCTGTTGTCGCAAATTTGCAACTTACCATTATTATTATTATAACATTATAACATAAAGTCATTACCAAAATACCAAAATTACTATTTATTTTTTGTGCAAAGTGAAATTAATAATCTCAACATTATTTACCATCTACTTAAAGGCAAAAACACACACAAAACATTTTTTATATACAGCTATATAAATTCAGGCGTTAAGGGGTTAAAATAAAAATTGTTAGCTGTGTAAAATCATTGTCTCCTTTGACAGTAGCGAAATTAGGTACCTGACAGTTACGTAAAAAGTGACTAAACGATCTCTCCCAGATGGTTTCCTGTTTGCAGCCCGATCACGTGATTCTTATGGCATGAGTCATCTTATGCCATCACAACTTTCACCCACTGGGGTCCTCAACACCATGGCACCTATGTGCTGGATCATGCCCAGAGAGACACGTGGCCACAATGTCATAGCTGATGTTCCCCCACAGTGCAAATGATTCTTCTCACCTGAGTAATGGTTCCTCTGACACAAAGTCGTTCAAGTGTTACTCCAGGATACTTCAAACAGACCTAGTACCACAGACACAGAAACATATATGGTGTCAGGACAGCTAGCAAGAGAAACAGTATGTAACAGTAAGAGTTTTACGACATGCAAATCCAGAGGTTCTATACAGTCTGAGTACCCTGGTGTGCCTGCTGGTGTGCCCACTGGTCGAATCCTTTAGGAATGTGGAGTACATTAACAGGACTGTGTACAATTACATTCATGAGGCAGCCTGTTATCGATGCAAAGCCATGGTTAGGCCTTAGGTCACTGGTTACTGTCGAAGTGTCAGCCGTAAAACAGGGAGCATCAGGACCCTAATGACTTGGACCTTCAATCTCTGGCAAAGGTATTGGCATCACAAGGTAAACATAAGTTGACTGAACTCTTGGACCTTTTGAACACGTTCAAAACTGGTATGAGTTTCACCAACCTTTCTCAACTTGTGCCGAGCCACGCTGAATGGCACACTGATCCTCCATGACCGATTCACAAGCTAATTAGAGTAAGCACTCGGCAGACCTCTGCACTGAGCTCAATTTGGTGCAAGAGCAGCTAACACTGTTCATCTTATTAGAGCCTCCTAACGATTCTCAAAGCATGCACTGCCCTTGCAGAAGTGGTGGCCAGTGTCAGAAGCACAAAATCGTTTTATTTACATCAAGTCTGGGAGCATGTGCTAGGCATCACCATATCCACCATACCACAGAGCCACCTTGGGGTCTAGATGGCAAGCACCCAAGCAAACAACAGGTTCACCCCTGTCTACTGAAAATAAGCATCCATCTGCAGCAGCCTTGTGAAACATGGGTGTCTCTTTGGTCTTCTTCCACTAGTGGCATACTCAGCACTGGGCCTTGATCATTAGAATGTTCCATCTTAACAACAAGAACTGCATGGCCAAAATGTTATAGTTGAGGGCCCTCAAAATGCAATTGATACTCCTCAACTGAGTCTACCTAAGTAAAAGTTCTTTTCACAAAATGTGCAGTTCATTTAAAATACTATTAAACCTAGTACCATAGACATTTAGTCAGTGCCTTTGGTTACTAGATAGTGTCCAATTCTCATGACCATACTGTAAGACAGGAAACACTTGGACCTTCATTCTCCTGCAAATATACCAGCATTGCCAGACAGCTCTAGAAGTGTTTGGCAAAGGGTTCAACATAATCAAGTGGTTAAAGAGGTGGGTTTGTGACCAGAGGATCCTCGGTTCAAAGACTGTCAGACAGGAAAATCACTCCTCAAGTTGCTCCTGAGTGCTTTGCATGGCAGCACCCTGACATTGGAGTGTGTGTGTGTGTGTGTGTGTGTGTGTGTGTGTGTGTGTGTGTGTGTGTGTGTGTGTGTGTGTGTGTGTGTGTGTGTGTGTGTGTGTGTGTGTGTGTGTGTGTGTGAATGGCTGTAAGTGAGGCATCACTTTAAAGTGTTTTGACCACAAAAGCACTGCATAAATGCAGACCATTTACTCTGTTGAGCAACCTCCATTAACCCTTCAAATGCATCTATCAATGTTAAAGGCTGAGGATTCAGAGACATGATTGCCACTGCTGAAAGAAGTGAATATATCCACAGTAACACTTTGGCCACATGTCCAAGTCCAGGAAATCACTGAAATCATGGCCCTGTAGTCTTGATCCAAAACAATCACAAATCCAGACACACAAAAGACACTCTCAGCTTCTCAAGTGGTGCGATCAGGGTATCCATCAATTCTACAAAGATCACAACATCATCTGCGAAATCAAGATCAGTAAACCTTTCCAGTACACGCAAACATTGATCAGTGATCACAGCCAGAACACATCCCTGATAATATTTGCATTTAAAAACATTTGTTTTGGGAAAAGTGAGTGAAGGGCTGAGCAAACGAGCTTGCTCCACCCTTGACTACCATTTTCAACTTTTCTCTGCTTAACGGCACCATCCCTGCTGACTGGAAGGAGGCCCTTGTCTCCCCAGTCTTCAAGGATGGCGACAAACAGGACATGTCAAATTACAGACCTGTTTCAGTCATTCCACTTTGTATGAAGGTTTTTGAGAGATTGGTATATGACCAGCTTTATGCTCATATCTCAAAATACCACTTACTTAACCCCTTTCAGTCTGGTTTCAGGCCCAGGCATTCTACTTGTACTGCTCTAATTGATGTAACAGACTATCTGTATGACCAGAGGCAGCACAGCCATACCACTGGTGCTATTTCCTAGATTTAAAAAGGCATTTGATACGGTGGATCCACAAATCCTCTTGCAAAAGCTGTTCGCCATTGCTGTCCAAGAATCAGAATTCCTCTGGTTCCAAGACTATTTCATCAACAGATCTCAACCTACCACTGGCTCCCTACCTATTAATTGCGTTGTTCTCCAAGGATGAATTCTCGGCCCTCTTTTGTTTACATTGTACATCAATGATCTGCCGAATGTGGTCAAGCACAGCAAAGTAGTATTATGCTGATGACACAGCACTATTTGTCTCTGGGAAAGCAATCTCTGAGATCCAGACTATATTGTCAGAAGACTTAAGTGCAGTCTGTGCTTGGCTACAGGCAAACTTACTTTAAATGCAAAGAAATGTTGTGTGGGCTGCCAGAAGAGGAGGTACTGCTGGCCCACCACCAGAAGGCGCCCTGCCTGAAGTGCGGGCTTCAGGCACGAGAGGGCGCTGCCGCCTCAGGAACAAGCCGTGGTGACAGCTGTCACCCATGACAGCTGTCACTAATCAACACATCTGGTATAAAAGCAGGAAGACACCTCCACCAAACTGCCGAGATATCATCTTCATCTGGAGGTAATACGCTCAGCCCCTTTTGTGAGATCGATAAATCTATTATTGTGAGTGTTTGCAGGAGAACCGGTCGTTTTTGAGGAGGCTGTGCAAGACGGCGCTCCTTTTCATCTGAGACCGCTGCAACGTGTTGAGTGAGAGGTGGAGGTGGCATTCCCACCATTGTTACTGGGTGTTCACACACCCACCCTTTGACTGTCTTTTGCTTTCTGCCAGCAGTACCAGATCCGACACGCCGGGAAGGTGGCCACCTGGGGACTCCGGGACTTGGCGGCTCCAGTATTCCTCGGGTTCAGGTGGCGGTGGAAATCGTGTGGTTCCGGTTCGTTTCCAGACGGGCGTCTCCTATCGTCGAGCCTGCCCACACGACACCTTTTATTAATTGACTGTTGCACATTCTGATTCTGCTGTGTTTGGTTGTGACATTCACACCAGTAAAGTGTTATAATTTGACTCCTTCCATTGTCCGTTCATTTACGCCCCCTGTTGTGGGTCCGTGTCACTACACTTTCCCAACAAGAAAACCAAAATCATGTTGTTTGGCTCCCAGCAGCGGCTGTTGAGAATCCAGTGTATTGGTATCCAGGCCAGAATTCACCCTTTCATCTCCTCAGCCACTGCAAATCTACTCTACAAATCTATGATAGCCCCCATCATCTCATACGGTGATGTTATTTGGTCCAACGGGCTACAATGTAACCTTGAAAGAATCCAGAAATTACAGAACAGAGCTGCTTGGGTTGTGCTAAGGTGCAGTCGTAGAGCTCATATTTCAGACATGCACAGGTGACATGCTCAGATGGCCAAAGTGCCTGGACAGTATTACACTTCATAAATGCCTACTGGTGGGGAATTGTGTATTAGGGAAGGTACCCTCCTCCCTAAGAGGCGAGTTCGTGTGGGCTAGTGAATTTCACACACACAATACCCAGCCATTCTGTGCAATAAGTTATCTACAAGTATCAGAAGCGCTACCTGTTACAATGTATTTAAACACCTGTGCAATCAGCACTCTAAAGACTTAATGTACTCATCTTGAAAATAATGTAATCACTGGTGAAATAAATCAGCATCAGAATATCTTTACATATTTCCATTGATTTGCCACTACTTGGGGCTCGTCCCCTATTTCCCTCTCTTGCTGTCTCTCTCAGCCTCTCAGTGCTACTATTAGCAGGAGGTGGTAAAATCACAAGTCAGAATTTAAATATATCCACTTGGGAAATGATTCACAATATTAATACCAGCATTTTGGCATCAAACTTAATCCTATATCTGTTATGTGCAGACGCGGGTTGAGGAGCGGACCTGCGTCTGACTGAACCCAGTGCTAAATAACCAGAAAGCGGTTCCAAAAACAAAACGGTTTTATTTTTCTCCTGTGCAATAATTGGTGTACAACATAAATGTGCGGTTGTTTGGCGAGGTGAAGGACGGCGCGCTCTCCAGCGCCCAAATGGATCAAAGCTCGACGCTTCTGGACCCAGACTCACCGCCGAACCCCCCCCAGGTGGATACGACAAACTGACTCTGTGAAGGATGGAAAAGGTGAGGTAAGTCAACAGCTACAACAAATATCCTTCAAAGGCACACACTATCAGCAACACATTCAGGTCTGAATTTAAGCTTTATGTAAATGAGCAGCTTCTCACAACAGGTGGAGGATCATCATTCCGTACGCCACAGCAGTGAGAAGCGAGCTGCACAATTCTCATCAATGTTCAAATATACTGCCTAACAAAATACCAAATTACTGTTAACACTTATTCAGACAATCAATCACCTCTGATGTGTGCTGACAGCATGTGTCCCTCACCCGTCCTCCTTCACAGGCACGATGTGTCAAACCCAGGCGCGGTCCTCAGCGTCTCACAAACAAACGTCACAAGGTCGAGTTCCTGGCAATTCTGCTCAAATCACTCATGGCTTAAATGCAGAACGCCATCTCATTATCTGCTTCAGCTGAAGGTCTTTAAGTTTGCACGTGAGCATCATCCACAGGTGCTGCAAATCATGCTGATGAGGGTGAAGGACTCTTCTGCCAGCACCTTCTCCACAGACAAAAAACCAGTTTGCATACCACCTGGAGAGCAAAGAAAAGAAAAGAACACCAAAATGTCCAGCCAAACCCCCCAACACACAACAATATCTTGAAAATAACCCCCCACCCCTTGAATGTAACAAAGTATGGTCTGTTTTCAATTATCTGGCTATTCCGCTATGTGTAAAGTTTGTCCATGCTCTTCAAAAACTTTAAAAACATAAACCATTGTCAAAGGTTTTATCAAATTCTTTAGCCTGAGATCTTGTTTTTGGCTTGGCCATGATACTTGATTTACTACAACTTGTCATGCTGTGACTTGAAATTACATGTGTAATTGCATGATTGCTGTAATAATATCAGTAATTATGTAGCTTTTGTGACTTCTCTAAAACAAGTACTACCAAGTCAGGAGCATTATATGTATATCATAAACTTGAATGTTGTGTTCAATGCAGGGTTCATCAAAACTAATCATGAAGTCAAAACAATTACATTCTAATATTTCTAAAGATGTTAAAATTACAGTATATGTTGCAGTTTGTTTTTTTTTTTTTTTTTTTTTTTTTTTTTGCATGGGGTGGTTTTTTTTTTGTCATGGTAGACACCCACTTCCTATATGAAATATCTCCCAAATTACACAATGCACAATCTCTGAAGTGGAAGTAAGCATATTTGGAAAAAAAAAAAAATATATATATATATATATTCTACCATTACCACCTCCTGCTACTACTATTGATATTTATGTGCTGTTTATCCAATGAAAGACACTCTTAATGTACCATTGACTTTGAATTTTAATCTGTGATTTTTAACTATTTTAATTTTAGCCACAATGTGTTAACTTTGACCAATGATGTATGAATGGTAACTGAATGCTTGAATGTGTGAGGATCCTGCTGCAAAGAGACTCAGTGTGCTGTATTTAATACTGTGACTCGCCGGGATATCCTGAATAAAGATATTTATCATCATCAGTAAATTACCTTCGCTCTCTCAGTCGAAATAATATATCTGCTGGAGTGCTGGAAAAAAAAGGTGTCACCTATCACAGTTATTTAACTTTTAGTATTAGTGAAAATAAAGAAGATTAAAAAAAACTTTGACGTTTGTATTTATGAGCAAGGTAAAGTGAAGGATTATTATTTTAAAATCATAATAATGTGTGTGTGTGTGTGTGTGTGTGTGTGTGTGTGTGTGTGTGTGTGTGTGTGTGTCAGCTCCCCCGCCCCTCCCTGTCTGTCTTTAATTGGCCTCTGGACGGATTACACGAGTTTCCTCAATTGAACAGTGTTGAGTTTAAACGCGCCCGTTTCTCTGTGATTTTTCCCCTGATTATTAGAAGTCAGACACATTTACTTTTTGTCCGGTCTGAGTGTAAACGGACAGCTAGCTGTTACCCGTGCGGATGGTTGTGGATTAGCCTTTTTCTCTTCGCCCTCCGTCCTGCTCCTCTAATGACTAAAATGCTTTCTCACCGAACGGCCACATTTCCCTGAAGCTCGTCAATTTGCGTTTAAAAACAAACAAAAACAGTTACAAGATGACTCGTATTTTCTGGGATGTAATTTTCCTCATAAGCGGTGAGTAGATGATTTTTTTGACAGTTTGAACAAAATATTATACATGCGACTTTTACTGAACTGTGTTCAGCTAATTAGTTACAACAGTTCAAGTCAATGTCAATCTTCGTAATGTTATCGTCATATTCAGTATAATCTGATGAATTTAGTGCCTTTTTCGTTTGTGTCAAATTGGTTGATTATACATAGTAGGGGAGACCGGGCATAGTTGTCCCATCCCCCAGACACCCCCCCCCCCGAATTTTTCTTTCTAATTTGTTCTTTCTAGCTTGCATTGTAAACCCAAGCTTTCTTGCAGAAGCAGTTTATTTCTTTTTGACTCCTTCCACACACCTGAACAGACTTTCTGCTGTTCTTTGATTACCACTTTGTTTGACTTGCACCCAAATGTTGGGCATCACTGTTGACATTCCTGGTTAAATGTGGTTTAACTCTTTTTCCTCATATCCAGTCTGGTGCAGGTTTTCCAGGTATTTTGTGAATCAGAACTGTTCCTGAATGGGACCTGACCATATTGGAGTTGCACTATAGAGGGTTTTCAATCACGTGACCTATTTGCTGCAGGACAGGTGCCGTCGTCTCCATTCTAGATTACAAGGAGGCTGGCGCGTAATAGAAAAATGGAGAGAATGTATGGTTATTATGATGCTTTAAATCCTCGAGATAAAGCTATTTATTGTGATAGAAGTGTTGGTTCAGTGGATCTGTATCTTATAACAGATAGTGAATTTAGTGTTAATGTAACTAACTGGCCGACGGTGTCACACTGCGATATTGTGAACTAGGAAGCTGCCGACCAGGTCAGCCTCGCCGGCCTCCTGCAGAGCATCACAGCGGAGCTCTGAAAGCGGAGGTTGTCTCGAAGTCCTGAGCGAGTTCTCTCACCAGGCGCTGGAAGGGCAGCTTGCGGATCAGCAGCTCAGTGCTTGAGGACCACAATGTAAATAAGCATCCGTATTGGAAGCGTTCTTGTGTTATCCTCGGCAGTATTTTTATGTATTCTTATATAATTTTATTGCAGAATAAAATAAAATAAAATTCTGGTAACAGTGGATTTCTGGTAGCGGCGGATCTCTCTCAGCGCCTCGGTGCCGTGAAGCTTCTTCACATCGACGTTGAAGCTTCTGCAATTGTTCGCCAAATGCACGTAGCGTATCACAGCGGCCACCGCATCGTAATCCAGAATGGGCGTGGGACACAAAATGACGTGACCGATACGTCACATGAAAACCCTCTATTGTGCAAGACTCCTGGAAGTGTGGAAGGGTGTGGTCTGGAACTAGTATTGTTTTTTGTAGATTACAAAAATTATACCCTTATTATAATCCTAACTGTAAACCATTTGAGATGGAATAAATTTGCAGGGTACCTAAGTCAGGTTTAGAACCTTATTCTGACACCAGATGTGCTTCCAGAAACGGCAAGAATAAAAAAAAACAATTGAAATGAAAACATTACTTTGCCCCTTGTTCATGAAATGCATGGAACAGAGGCATTTTCTCTTCTGAAAACAAGCCAGTTTGCAGTTTGAAGAGCATATTCTGCACCACCCTGGAGCTTTTTTTTTTTGTGGGGAGTAGTTTTGAATTTGACTGCCATTTCTGCAAGAGGATTGCACACTGGCTGTTTCGACAGGAGGCTCTAAACCTGATGAGCAATCTTCCAAATAATTTAATTGTAGTTAGATTGGTATTAGGATAAGGCAATGGATTTATTTCTTGTGAAATGCACAAAAAGTTGGAAATTTTAAGAACACTTGACTTGTGTTTATGAGCTGCGGCTTTGCACATCCGTGATTCTTGTACAGTAGCTCAATTCAAACATGGTCCAGGTGCAGTTTTGAAATATTTCTGATAAATAAACTGTGTGGAACACACAGGGCTAAGAAAAAGCAAAAAAACATAATACAACATGCATGTGCTAGTGGTTGGCATTTAAATAGTGATTTTCCTAAATCAAAATCTAGGTTTTCAATCTGTAAATCCAAACACACCTTGCATCACACAGGTTAAATGCATCAAACCTGTTGAAACCATTTTCAGATACATGTGCTTTTTAGAGCCCGACCGATATATCGGCCGGCCGATATAAGCCCTTTTCAAAGTACTCACTATCGGCCGAAATTTTGCAGATAGAACGCCGATAATTTCTCATAAACAGAACAGTTACTGAAATAATGTTTGTGTCGGCAATGTAAAATGTCCTTACTCCATTCATCTGAGAGCTGCTTACACCCCTGCTTAAATGTGTTCATCACTGGCCCCCGTAGTTCGCCGTCACACTGCACTGATCGGCTGACAAAAGCATACAAGTAAGTTTATAGGGATGTTGTTTGTAATAACTTTGCGATTACATTCACCCCACATTTCTCCCATTTCAGTTCAACTCAGTTTGATTAACTCACTTTATGTAGTAATATGTCAAATGTGCTTCATTGTGTCGGTCACGCTTTTTATTAAGCCCATGTTGTGTAGACCTTATTTCTAGCATGAAAAACTTTAGTTTACTGCTAAGAGGTTGAAACATTCACTGGTCGTCCGGAAGGGTTCTGGGAATTACTGCCGTTCGCCATTAACCCTCTTGGGCCGAGGCCATCGTATACGATGGCTGGGACCAAGCTTTACTAAATTGTAAATAACTTTTTAATGATATGAGAAAGAAACTTTTTTTTAGCTGAAAAGTTAACTCCACGGGCTTTCGATCCACCGTCGGCCATCTTGGTACTCCTCATAGAAGATGTGTGATGACGTGCGCAATGTGAGTGTCCAGTCGGAATTGGTTCTCTGTCACATGGTTTTCCAAAATAAAATCGTAGGGCAGATTTACCTCACATGATATGGCAAAGATTGTTTTCAGGAGTGATATCTTACTAGTTGGCCCGTTTGAATAGCCCCCTAACTGCTCCAATTGCATTTTTGCATTTTTTGAACTTGAAAATTCTGCTCTGTTATGAAGTTAATCAATATGAGGACAAAGCTTCAGCTTTTAGCTCATACTTTTTTTGTTAAGGGTCCAAAAAAGAACACTTTATTCATTTAAAAAAATAATAATAATATCGGCTAATTTATTAGCTATCTGCAAATCAGCCGATTTATCGATTATCAGCATTTTTTTCATCCAAATATCGTTATTGGCATCGGCCTCAAAAAATTTATATTGGTCGGGCTCTAGTGCTTTTACTTATGTGCTGTGGATTCTGTGCATGCACATTGAAACTATTCCTGATACATTCACAGAGAAAAAGCCTATTAGAAGGCTGGATGTAGAACAAGGATCTTAAAAAAAATTCTTGAAGCTAAGATGCTGGAAAATGTATGTATAGCTGTAAATATTTCATCAAATAACTTTTGAATATCTCATGTGATTTAATTCTTTTGAGTGAATTATCCAATTTTGTTATATAGGAGCAAGCGGTGCCCACCAGGCCTAAAGCTTTGGAAATGAAAAACTGACAAACTAATTTTGTTGAGTTTAACTTCACACGGGACAATTAATCCTCAAACTGGGTCCCGCAGAGGTGGAAGGACCACTGAAAGCGGCCATCATCCAGACGCAGCTCCTGCAGCAAATAATGATACTCTGTATTGGGAGCTTTCCACAGCAACTCGCTCCGTGTGATCAAGGTCCGTCATGTTAGCTTGACAGACAACCGGAGCCGGCGAGCGGAATGGAAGCTCCTCCTATTTGATGATGCACCGGGATGAATTTTCGCAGCGAAAGTCCACCCAAGCAGAGCGACACACCGGGCGAAGGAGGCGCGTCCGTCACCTGGCGACCCACGCGAATTTGTAGCGTCTGATCACGCCCGGTGTGAACGCGGCATTACAAACCCTAGAAACTACAAGTAAGCTTGCAGTCTGAGAGCGAAGCGCTCTATTGGGGTGATATGGTACTATGAGGTCCCTAAGATAAGATGGGACCTGATTATTCAAAACCGTATAAGTAAGAAGAAGAATTTTAAATTCTATTCTGGAATTAACAGGGAGCCAATGAAGAGAAGCCAGTATGGGTGAAATATGCTCTATCCTTCTAGTCCCTGTCAGTACTCTAGCTGCAGCATTTTGAATTAACTGTAGGTTTTTCAGGGAACTTTTAGGACAACCTGATAATAATGAATTACAATAGTCCAGTCTAGAAGAAATAAATGCATGAATTAGCTTTTCAGCATCACTCTGAGACAAGACCTTTCTAATTTTAGAGATATTGTGCAAATGCAAAAAAGCAGTCCTACATATTTGCTTAATATGCACATTGAAGGACATATCCTGATCAAAAATGACTCCAAGATTTCTCACAGTATTACTGGAGGTCAGGGTAATGGCATCCAGAGTAAGGATCTGGTTAGACACCATGTTTAAAAGATTTGTGGGGCCAAGTACAATAACTTCAGTTTTATCTGAATTTAAAAGCAGGAAATTAGAGGTCATCCATGTCTTTATGTCTGAAAGACATTCCTGCAGTTTAACTAATTGGTGTGTGTCCTCTGGCTTCATGGATAGATAAAGCTGGGTATCATCTGCGTAACAATGAAAATTTAAGCAATGCTTTCTAATAATACTGCCTAAGGGAAGCATGTATAAAGTGAATAAAATCGGTCCTAGCACAGAACCTTGTGGAACTCCATAATTAACCTTAGTCCGTGAAGAAGACTCCCCATTTACCGTATTTTCCACACCATAAGGCGCGGAAAATAAGGCGCCCTATAATCCGGTGCGCCTTCTGTGCGCACTGAATTCCAAAATCTGTAAAAACAACCGACGTTGTCTTTGACCGTCGGAATATCGGACCATTTCTCGCTGACACAAGGACGTAATATGTAAAGTACGTACGCTAGCAGCGTAGAGTACGTACCCTGGCAGCGATAAACCAATCGGAGAACATTACGTAATCCGTAAAGTACGTACGCTGGTAGCGTAGAGTACGTACGCTGCCAGCGATAAACCAATCAGAGAAGAGTCTGTGGTACATACTTACCTCCGCCACTCCTCCGGTAGTTACCGTATACTACAGGTATCCTGCAAAACATTTGTTTGTCTAAGGACCCCCGAAAATGGCGCCAGCGAAGAGACATGCTTATGAACTGCATGCTTAAAACTGCCGGTTATCAGTTACGCGGTTGTTCATGGGAATAGAGCAGCTGCGAGAGGAAACAAGAAAATGAACTGTGCCAAGTTAAAAAGACCAAACGGAGTTGCCGCAGAAACAAAGCGAGGTGGCCACAGCTAGACCACCTGTTCAATTCAGACACAGAAGATGAAGACTTCGATGGATTTGTGACAGAACCATAATAAAAAATAATGTGAGTACCATATTGTTAAATACCGGTAGTTCAAAGTTGTTAAAAAGTGCAAATAAACTCACCGTTTTGCTTCCATGACCTTTTTTTTTTTGTAGACTATATGTTTTAGCGTGCGCCTTTTGTAAGGGTTAAGTACCTGCTAATTGAGGCCGTGCCTTATAATCCGGTGTGCCTTTTGTAAGGGTTAAGTACCCGCTAATTAAGGGCGCGCCTTATAATCCGGTGCGCTTTATGGTGCAGAAAATACGGTACATGAACAAATTGTAATCTATTAGATAAGATTCAAACCAATGCAGCGCAGTGCATTTAATACCTATGACATGCTCTAATCTCTGTAATAAAATTTTATGGTCAACAGTATCAAAAGCTGCACTGAGGTCTAACAGGACGAGCACAGAGATGAGTCCACTGTCTGATGCCATAAGAAGATCATTTGTAACCTTCACTAATGCTGTTTCTGTACTATGATGAATTCTGAAACCTGACTGAAACTCTTCAAATAGACCATTCCTCTGCAGATGATCAGTTAGCTGTTTTACAACTACCCTTTCAAGAATTTTTGAGAGAAAAGGAAGGTTGGAGATTGGCCTATAATTAGCTAAGATAGCTGGGTCAAGTGATGGCTTTTTAAGTAATGGTTTAATTACTGCCACCTTAAAAGCCTGTGGTACATAGCCAACTAATAAAGATAGATTGATCATATTTAAGATCGAAGCATTAATTAATGGTAGGGCTTCCTTGAGCAGCCTGGTAGGAATGGGGTCTAATAGACATGTTGATGGTTTGGAGGAAGTGACTAATGAAAATAACTCAGACAGAACAATTGGAGAGAAAGAGTCTAACCAAATACCAGCATTACTGAAAGCAGCCGAACATAAAGATATGTCTTTGGAATGGTTATGAATAATTTTTTCTCTAATAGTTAAAATTTTATTTGCAAAGAAAGTCATGAAGTCATTACTAGTTAAAGGAATACTCGGCTCAATAGAGCTCTGACTCTTTGTCAGCCTGGCTACAGTGCTGAAAACAAACCTGGAGTTGTTCTTATTTTCTTCAATTAGTGATGAGTAGTAAGATGTCCTAGCTTTACGGAGAGCTTTTTTATAGAGCAACAGACTCTTTTTCCAGGCTAAGTGAAAATCTTCTAAATGAGTGAGACGCCATTTCCTCTCCAACTTACGGGTTATCTGCTTTAAGCACGGAGTCAGGCACTTCTGATTTAAGGCTCTCTTTTTCAGAGGAGCTACAGCATCCAAAGTTGTCCTCAATGAGGATGAAAAACTATTGATGAGATAATCTATCTCACTCACAGAGTTTAGGTAGCTACTCTGCCCAGTGTTAGTATATAGCACTGGAGAACATAAAGAAGGAATCATATCCTTAAACCTATTTACAGCGCTTTCTGAAAGACTTCCACTGTAATGAAACTTATT